>NW_028133031.1:0-240349 GCF_964374135.1 Grampus griseus
AGAGTGAGTCAAACTTACCTCTTCATACTATCGTCTTGAAAAATTTGCCAGTTTTGAATTTTATTGTCCATTCCCTACCTCAGCACAGTTGTTTAGGGCAGGTGTCCTTTGCAGCCCTGAGTCCTTGTGAATGTTAAGAGAACATTAGCTGTGGGCTTAACGCCGCTCTTGTGAAAAACGGCCACAAGGCAGCAGAATTTCTACATTTCCAACTCTGGGTTTTTGGGCAGCAGAGCCTTCCTGGAAATCGTGTTAGTAGGCTGCAAATTAGAGTGGAATGTGCCAGAGCACATCCCCAAGAGCTTATATCTCCTTACTTCTTGTTTGTTTTATAAATTTAATTTTTATTAATTATCAGAGCAAACTTGATAAAAATATTTTGTTTCTCCTAGGTGTACAGAATCTGGTTCATTATATCAATGTATCTGTCATTTATCTTTGCATTCTTTACCATGTAGGTTATTACAGAGTGTTGCCTAGACCTCTCTTGGTATTCCATAGGTATTTTGTGATTATATATTTCATATGTATTAGTACATGTCTGTTAACCCTCATATCCTAATTCACACATTCCTTACACTTTTCCATTGGTTAAACATAATTTTTTTTTCTTAATCCATGCTTTTCCTTCTCTTGGAAATAAGTTCATGAGTATCAACTTTTAGGTAACACCTAGAAGTGATGTCATAGGATATCTGTCTTTCACTTTCTTTCTTTAATTTGAGTGATTATCTCTAGGTCCTTATATGGTGGTGCAAACGGCACTGTTTCATTGTTCTCCATGGCTTATATTCCATTGTTTACATGGACCACTTCCTCTTTGTGCATTTTTCTGTTGATGGACATTTTGGTTTCTTCCAAGTCTTGGCTATGTTAAATATTCCTGCAGTGCAGGATTGCCAGCCTGTGTCTTTTCCATTCTGCTCTGCTCAGGTGATAGGCACATCAAAGGACCTACCAGATCACATGGTAGCTCAATTTTTACCCTTAAACGCACCTCCATTATGTTCTCACTACTGGCTGTTACCAGTTTACATCCCCCCCAGCAGCTGGAGGGTACACAGTTCTCTGAAACCCCTTCAGCATTTATTCTTTGTAGACTTTTTGCTGAAGAACATTCTGACGGCTGTGAGGTGAACATTTCTGTAATTGGATTTGCATGGCTTTATTCATTGCTGATGTTGCGCATTTTTCAATTCCCTTTTATTTTAAAGAGAAAAAAAGAAAAGACAAAATGTGCGTAAAATATGCCTCTTGACATTGTCTTCTTGAAATGTTGACGTCTTTTGAATTTTCTGGTCGATTACGACCCCAGGACATTTTTGAGGCCCGGTGTCCTTTACAGTGCTGCACATATTTTGAATATTAAGTGACCATTACCTCTTGGTTTAAAGCTGCTGTTGTGTGAAACAGTCACAAGGCGGCAGCATTTCTCCTTTACCAAATCTGGTTACCAGGGCAACAGAGCCTTAATGGAAGTCCTGTTCTAGGTTGAAAATTAGAATGGGATGTGCCAGGAAAAATTCCTTTCAGTTTATGTCTCATTATTTCTTGTTCATATTTTTAATTTAATTTTTATTTTTTATCGCAGCAAATTTGATTACAATGTTTTTTTTTTGTTCTAGGTGTGCAAGATGTGGTTCTTTCACACACATACATATATCTATTCTTCTTCGGAACCTTTTCCCAGGTAGGTTATGACACAATGTTGAGTAGTCTTCTCTTGGTATTCCGTAGGTCTTTGGTGATTATATATTTCACATGTGTTTCTATATCTATGTTAACCCCAATATCGTAATGTATCCAATCCTCACACCTTTCGATTTGGGGAACCATAAGTTTGTTCAATGAATCTGTGATTGCCTTTCTCTGTGGAAATATCTTCATTGTTATCAATTTTCAGGTAACACCTATAAGTGATATACGTTAGGTGTCTTTCGCTTTCTCACTTACTACAAGTTGCATGGTTACCTCTAGACTCATCTATGGTGCTGCAAATGGCATTGTTTCATTTTTTTCCCGAGCTAATATTCCATCTCTACATGTAACAGTTCCTCTTTGTCCACTCATCTGTTGATGGACTTTTGGTTGCTTCCATGTCTTGGCTATTGTAATACTGCTGCAGTGCAGATTTGCCTGCCTGTGTCTTTCCAATTCTGTCTTCTTATGTTATAGGCCCAGGAGTGGGCCTGCTGGATCATATAGTAGCTCAATATTTACCTTTTAAAGGCACCTCCACCCTGTTCCCATTAGTGACTCTTACCAGGTTATGTCCCACTTCAAATTAAGGGTATGCATTTCTCCACAACCTCTTCAGCATTGATCGTTTGTAGTTTCTTTCCTGATGGTTATTCTGAATGGTGTGAGCTGATACCTCTGTGTGGTTGGATTTGCATGTGTCTCATAATCCTTTGAAATTGAGCTTTCAGGCATGTCCTTTTATTTTTCAAACGGTTATTACAGCTTAGTTCTTCAAATGGTTTTCTTGAAATATGTGCCACATTTTGAAATACTTTGGCCTTTACCTCCCGCAAGACATGATGAAGGCAGGTTTCCTTTACAGCCCTGCAGGACTTGTTCATATGAAGTGACAATTAGCATAGGTTTTAAAGCTGTTTTTTCAGGTAATGGCCAGAGGGTGGAGCATTTCATAATTCTATGAAACGTAACTGAACACACAATATATATTTTTTCTTTTAAATTTCCATTGTTACTTTTTTAAAGTACAATTATAATTGAAGTTCTTTGTAACAAGTGAAATTTAAAAAATTAAAGGAAAAGATAATATTTTACCACTTGCCATCCTTTCCCATTTACTGAAACGACCAGCATAATGTGTAGATTTCTCATTTTATCCAGGTGTTCTATACATCTGGAATATCATGCTTCTCACTGTAGAAAAACAGATTTAGCTCTCACACTTTTTATAGGCTACATAACAGTCCATAGAACAGAAGTACCAACTATTTCAGACTTAGCTTTTTGAGGGACACTCAGGTTACTTTCTGTTTTATTTTGTTGTTCTTTTTTTTGGGGGGGTAGGAGTTTATTATTTATTTATTTATTTTTGTTGTGTTGGGTCTGAGTTTCCGTGTGAGGGCTTTCTCTAGTTGTGGCAAGTGGGGGGCCACTCTTGATCTCGGTGCGCGGGCCTCTCACTATTGCGGCCTCTCTTGTTGCAGAGCACAGGCTCCAGATGCGAGGGCTCACTGGTTGTGGCTTATGGGCCTAGTTGCTCCATGGCATGTGGGATCCTCCCAGACCAGGGCTTGAACCTGTGTCCCCTGCATTAGCAGGCAGATTCTAACCACCGCACCACCAGCGAAGCCCTCTATTTTGTTGTTCTGCTAGTTTGTTTTAACCCAAGAAAATATTTTTTTAAATACAAAAAAACAAAATTAAGCTAGGGGTAAGGATTAGGGTTTAGGGTAAGGTTTAGGGTTAGGGTACGGGTTAGGATTATTGTACGGCTTAGAGTATGGTTTAGGGTTATGGTTATGGTACGGGTTAGTGTTAGGGTACAGTTTAGGGTATGGCTATGGTTTAGTGTTAGGGTACGGGTTAAGGTATGGGTTAGTGTTAGGGTATGTGTTAGGATTCAGGTACGGTTTACGTTCAGGGTTATGGTTAGGTTTAGTGTATGGGTTAGTGTTAGGTACGGGTTAGGGTTAGGTTTAGTGTTAAGGAAGGGGTACAGTTTAGGGTACAGGATAGGGAACAACAAAGGGTTAGGGTTAGGGTACGTGTTAGGGTACAGTTTAGTGTTAGTGTACGGGTTAGGATTAGGGTACGGTTTAGGGTAAGGTTTAGGGTTAGGGTTAGGGGACGGGTATGGTTTGGGGTACAGTTTAGGGTATGACCACGGGTTAGGAGTAGGGTAAGTGTTAGGGTACGGTTTAGTGTTAGTGTACAGGTTAGGATTATGGTACGGGATAGTGTAAGGGTTAGGGTTAGGGAATGGATACGGATTAGGTTGCAGGTTAGGGTATGACAATGGGTTAAGGTTAGGGTACGTGTTAGTGTATGGGTTAGGATTAGGGTACGGGTTAGGTTATGGGTTAGTGTTAGGGGATGGGTTAGGATTAGGATACGGGTTATGGTACGGTTTAGGGAAAGGGTTAGGATACGGGGTAGGGTTAGGATAAAGTTTAGTGTATGGCTATGTGTTACTGTTAGGGTACATGTTAGCGTACGGGTTAGTGTTCGTGTACAGCTTAGGGTAAGGGTTAGGGTTAGGGAACGGGTACGGTCTCAGGTACAGGTTAGGGTACAGTAGTGGGATAGGGTTAGGGTACGTGTTAGGATGAGACTTCTTTGTAGTGCAGATTTGAATTTCCCGCTTGCTTGGTTGGCCAAAAAGTGTGTATGCATTTTATCCTGAATATACTCAGGAAAAAACACATACGCCCTTTTTGGCCAAGTGCATCGCTGCCAAACGATGTGCCAAACAGGAGGTTACAAGCACTGACTCTCCAAGTGGGGAGATTGTTAGTAAAGCGTCTGGAATGGCGAACCCGTGTACCAGAGGACGAATAATGAGATGCGTTTTAGAAACCTTGCTCGATCACACTGTGGACCATCCTCTGGGTTTCCCACGCATGTTTTAGCTGTAGGAAGAATCCCTTAAACCTGGAGAGTTGGGACCCATGGAATGGGTAGCACGCAGTACTACTTCAAAGGGTCTGCATTTGCTCACCGAACCTCACCAAACCTCACAGCCCCAAGTGTCCAGCCTTATGCCTCACTCAGCTGTGGGTGTAGATGTGGTAAATCCAGGTTTCATCACAAGCCTGAACGAGTTATTTAAGAATTTCTCTCTCTTTCACTGTCTTTGTGTTTTGATTTTGAAATTTATTTTTATAATGGGGTTTAGCTGATTTGCACTGCTGTGTTTATGCCGCTCGATGCACACTTGATTCTCTTACGGAGACATATAAATACATAGGTTTTAAGATTCTTACTAGTCAGATATATTCCTCTGCGGTGAATAGGGGGTGTTGAGTACACTTCGTTGAACAAGGAGTATATCTTGTCTATTACTGGCTTATGGAACGGTATCTGTGCTCATTTCAATCTCTGGATTTATGCAGCACCCCAACTCACCTTTCCCCTTAAGCAAGCATAAGTTGGTTTTCTAAATGTGAGAATCTGTTCTGTTTTGTAATTCAGTTCATGTGTAGCCAAGTTTACATTCCCTCTATAAGTGTTCTCTTATGACTAGTTTCTTTTTCTGTGTGACTTATTTCACTCAGAATCATCGAACCTAAATCCACTCATTATGCTGCTACGGGCCTGATGACATTGATTTCATTGCGGAGTGATATTCCATTGTATGTAAGTACCACAACTTCTTTATCCATTTTTCTCTTTCTGGGATATTTAAGTTGTTCCGTTGTCGAGGTTCTTGTAAACACAGCAGCCCTAAACTTTGGGGTGGTTGTGTCTTTTTGATTTTAATTTCCTTAAGCTATAGGAGCATAAGTGGAAGTGCCCAAGTCTCTGTAGCTTTGTTTTTTAGATGTTTCAGGAAACACCATATACTTCTCCAGAGTGGCTGTTGGCCATTTACATCCCGCCCATCAGCATAACAAGGCTCCCAGTTCTCCATGGCCTGTCCTGCCTTTCTGGATTTTACACTTTTTTCAGATGGCCCATTTGACCGGTGGGAAGTGAGACTTCATTGTAGTGCGGATTTCCATTGCACGCTTCCTTGGTTGGCAAAAATGGCCGTATGCGTTTTTTCCTGGATATATTCAGGAAAAAACGCATATGCATTTTTTGGCCAAGTGCATCATTGTCGAAGTTCTGCCGCTTTTCATATGCTTTAAATGCAATTCCAATCTACCTCCTGAAATCTGTTTCCTGCAATTGTGCCTTGCTTTCAAGTCCTCTTCGCAGCCTTACCTCAATATATTTTTGGACGATAGTTGTCCTTTATAACTCTGCAAGTTTATGAATTGCAGTGACCCTGAGCTCCTTTTTCCAACTCGCTTTTTTGTGAGCTGGACGCAAAACGGCAGGATTGCTTCAGGCCCTAATCTGGTTCCGGCGTGGCACGCTGAGCCTTTGGTTAATTCTTCTTCTTGGTGGGAAATTAGAGTGAAATGTGCCCGTCCAAACAACTACAGCTAGTCTCTCATTGGTTCTCCCTATTCCCGTTCATCCTCCGCAGAAATTGCAGAGTGTGCCAAACAGGAGGTTACAAGCACTGACTCTCCAAGTGGGGAGATTGTTAGTAAAGCGTCTGGAATGGCGAACCCGTGTACCAGAGGACGAATAATGAGATGCGTTTTAGAAACCTTGCCCGATCACACTGTGGACCATCCTCTGGGTTTCCCACGCATGTTTTAGCTGTAGGAAGAATCCCTTAAACCTGGAGAGTTGGGACCCATGGAATGGGTAGCACGCAGTACTACTTCAAAGGGTCTGCATTTGCTCACCGAACCTCACCAATTCTCTCAGCCCCAAGTGTCCAGCCTTATGTCTCACCCAGCTGTGGGTGTAGATGTGGTAAATCCAGGTTTCATCACAAGCCTGAACGAATTATTTAAGAATTTCTCTCTCTTTCACTGTCTTTCTGTTTTGTTTTTGAAGTTTATTTTTATAATGGGGTTGAGCTAATTTTCACTGCTGTGTTTATGCATCTGTACACACACTTGATTCTCTTACGGAGACATATAAATACATAGGTTTTAAGATTCTTACTAGTCAGATATATTCCTCTGCGGTGAATAGGGGGTGTTGAGTCCACTTCGCTGAGCAAGGAGTAGGTCTTGTCTATTACATATTTGGCTTATGGAACGGTATCTGTGCTCATTTCAATCTCTGGATTTATGCAGCACCCCAACTCACCTTTCCCCTTAAGCAAACATGTTTGTTTTCTAAATGTGAGACTCTGTTCTGTTTTGTAATTCAGTTCATGTGTAGCCAAGTTTACATTCCCTCTATAAGTGATATCTTATGATAAGTTTCTTTATCTGTGTGACTTATTTCCTTAGAATCATCGTACCTAAATCCACTCATTATGCTCCTACGGGCCTGATGATATTGATTTCATTGCTGAGTGATATTCCATTGTACATAAGTACCACAACTTCTTTATCCATTTTCCTCTTTCTGGGATATTTAAATTGTACCGTAGTCGAGGTTCTTGTAAACACAGCAGCCTTAAACTTTGGGGTGGCTGTGTCTTGTTGATTTTAATTTTCCTAAGCTATAGGACCATAAGTGGAAGCAACCTAGGCTCTGTAGCTTTGTTTTTTAGAGGTTTCAGGAAACACCATACACTTCTCTAGAGTGGCTGTTGGCCATTTACATCCCGCCCATCAGCATAACAAGGCTCCCAGTTCTCCATGGCCTGTCCTGCCTTTCTGGTTTTTACACTTTTTTCAGATGGCCCTTTTGACCGGTGGGAAGTGAGACTTCATTGTAGTGCATATCTCCGTTGCAGGCTTGCTTATTTGGACAAAAAGAGCGTATGCGTTTTTTCCTGCATGTATTCAGGAAAAAAACGCATACGCCCTTTTTGGCCAAGTGCATCATTGTCAAAGTTCTGCCGCTTTTCATATGCTTTAAATGCAGTTTCCATCTACCTCCTGAAATATATTTCCTGCAATTGTGCCATGCTTTCAAGTCCTCTTCGCAGCCTTACCTCAATATATTTTTGGACGATAGCTGTCATTTATAACTCTGCAGGTTTATGAATTACAGTGCCCCTGAGGTCCTTTCTTCAACTCGCTTTCTTGTGGGCTGGCCGCAGAACTGCAGGATTGCTTCAGGCCCTAATCTTGTTTCATCACGGCATGCTGAGCCTTTTGTTAATTCCTCTTCCTGGTGGGAAATTAGAGTGAAATGTGACCGTCCAAACACCTACAGCTAGTCTCTCATTGGTTCTCCCTATTCCCGTTCAACCTCCGCAGAAATTGCTAACTGTGCCAAACAGGAGTTTTAAGGCACTGACTCTCCACGTGGGGAGATTTTTAGTAAAGCGTCTGGAATGGCGAACCCGTGTACCAGGGGACAAAAAATGAGATGGGTTTTAGAAACGTTGCCCGATCACATGGTGTACAATCCTCTGGGTTTCCCATGCATGTTTTAGCTGTAGGAAGAATCCCTTAAACCAGGAGAGTTGGGACCCAGGGAATGGGTACCATACAGTATTACTTCAAAGGGTCTGCATTTGCTCACCGAACCTCACCAATCCTCTCAGCCCCAAATGTCCTGCCTTATGTCTCACCCAGCTGTGGGTGTAGATGTGGTAAATCCAAGTTTCATCACAAGCCCTGAACGAATTATTTAAGAACTTTCTCTCCTTCACTGTCTTTGTTTTTGAAATTTATTTTAATAATGGGGTTTAGTTGATTTTTCACGGCTGTGTATACTGCTCTACACACACTTGATTCTCTTACGGAGACATATAGATACATATGTTTTAATATTCTTTTTGTCAAATATATTCCTCTGCGGTGAATAGGTGGTGTTGAGTCTAATTCGTTGAGCAAGGAGTATATCTTGTCTATTATATATTTGGCTTATGGAATAGTATCTGTGCTAATTTCAATCTCTGGTTTTACGCAGCACCCCAACTCACCATTCCCCTTAAGAAAGCATAAGTTTGTTTTCTAAATGTGAGACTCTGTTCTGTTTTGTAATTCAGTTCATGTGTAGCCAAGTTTACATTCCCTCTATAAGTGATATCATATGATAAGTTTCTTTTTCTGTGTGACTTATTTCCTTTGAATCATCGTACCTAAATCCATTCATTATGCTTGTACGGGCCTGACGACATTGATTTCATTGTTGAGTGATATTCCATTGTACGTAAGTACGAAAACTTCTTTATCCATTTCTCTCTTTCAAGGATAATTAATTTGTACCGTAGTCGAGGCTCTTGTAAACAGAGCAGCCCTAAACTTTGCGGTGGTTGTTTCTTGTTATTTTAATTTTCCTGAGCTATAGTGCTATAAGTGGGTTTAGGGTTAGGGTTAAGGTTAGGGTTAGGGAACGGTTATGGTTTAGGATGCGACAATGGTTTAGGGTGAGCGAAAGTGTTAGGGTACAGGTCAGTGTTAGTGTACCGATTAGGATTAGGGTAAGTGTTAGGGTAATGCTTTGGGTTAGGGTTACGGTTAGGGAACAGGGATGGTTTAGGGTACAGGTTAGGGTACGACAACGGTTTAGGGATAGCGTACATGTAAGGGTAAGATTTAGTGTTAGCGTACGGGTTAGGATTAGAGGACGGGTGAGGGTAAGGCTTCAGGTAACGGTTAGGGTTAGGGTTAGGGGAGAGGGACAGTTTAGGGTACAGGTTAGGGTGCGACAATGGTTTAGGATGAGCGTACGTGTTAGGGTACGGGTTAGTGTTAGCGTATGGGATAGGATAAGGTGACGGGTTAGAGTAAGGCTTCGGGTAAGGGTTAGGGTTAGGGTTAAGGGACGGGGATGGTATAGGGTACAGGTAAGGGTACGACAACGGTTTAGGGTGAGCATACGTGTGCGGGCACGGGTTAGTGTTAGCGTACGGGTTAGGATTAGGAGAGGGGTTAGGGTAAGGCTTCGGGTAAGGGTTAGGGTTAGGGTTAGGGGACGATTTAGGGTACAGGTTAGGGTACGACAATGGTATAGTGTGAGAGTAAGTGTGAGGGCACTGGTTAGTGTCAGCGTACGGGTTAGGATTAGGGGACGGGTTAGGGTAAGGCTTCAGGTAAGGGATAGGGTTAGGGTTAGGGTTAGGGGACAGGGACGGTTTAGGGGATAGGTTAGGGTTAGGGGATGGGGACGGTTTAGGGGACAGGTTAGGGTACGACAATGGTTGAGGGTGAGCGTACGTGTGAAGGCATGGGTTAGTGTTAGCGTACGGGTTAGGATTAGGGGACGGGTTACGGTAAGGCTTTGGGTAAGGGTTAGGGTTAGGATTAGAGGACGGGGACGGTTTAGGGGACAGGTTAGGGTACGACAACGGTTTAGGGTGAGCGTACATGTGAGGGCACGGGTTAGTGTTAGCGTACGGGTTAGGATAAGGGGACGGGTTAGGGTAAGGCTTCGGGTAAGGGATAGGGCAAGGATCCGGGCTAGGGTTATGGTTAGGGGACGGGGACGGTTTAGGGTCCAGGTGAGGGTACGACAACGCTTTAGGCTGAGCGTACGTGTGAGGGCATGGGTTAGTGTTAGCGTACGGGTTAGGATTAGGGGACGGGTGAGGGTAAGGCTTCGGGGAAGGGTTAGGGTTAGGGTTCAGGCTAGGGTTAGGGTTAGGGGACGGGGACGGTTTCGGGTCCAGGTGAGGGTACGACAACACTTTAGGGGGAGCGTACGTGTGAGGGCGCAGGTTAGTGTTAGCGTACGGGTTAGGATTAGAGGACGGGTGAGGGTTAGGCTTCGGGGAAGGGTTAGGGTTAGTGTTCGGGCTAGGGTTAGGGTTAGGGGACGGGGACGGTTTAGGGTCCAGGTGAGGGTACGACTATGCTTTAGGATGAGCGTAAGTGTGAGGGCATGGGTTAGTGTTAGCTTATGGGTTAGAATTAGGGGACTTGTGAGGGTAAGGCTTCGGGGAAGGTTTAGGGTTAGGGTGCGGGCTAAGGTTAGGGTTAGGGGACGGGGTCGGTTTAGGGTCAAGGTGAGGGTACGACAACGCTTTAGGGGGAGCGTACGTGTGACGGCACGGGTTAATGTTAGCGTACGGGTTAGGATTAGGGGAAGGGTGAGGGTCAGGCTTCGGGGAAGGGTTAGGGTTACGGTTCGGGCTAGGGTTATGGTTAGGGGACGGGGACGGTTTAGGGTCCAGGTGAGGGTACGACAACGCTTTAGGGGGAGCGTACGTGTGAGGGCACGGGTTAGTGTTAGCGTACGGGTTAGGATTAGGGGACGGGTGAGGGTCAGGCTTCGGGGAAGGGTTAGGGTTAGGGTTCGGGCTAGGGTTAGGATTAGGGGATAGGGACGGATTAGGTTCCTGGTGAGGGTACAACAACACTTTAGGGGGAGCATACGTGTGAGGGAGGTAGTTAGTGTTAGCGTATGGTTTAGGATTAGGGGAAGGTTGAGGGTCAGGCTTCGGGAAGGGTTAGGGTTAGGGTTCGGGCTAGGGTTAGGGTTAGGGGACGGGGATGGTTTAGTGTCCAGTTGAGGGTACGACAACGCTTCAGGGGGAGCGTACGTGTGAGGGCATGGGTTAGTGTTAGCGTACGGGTTAGGATTAGTGAACGGGTGAGGGTCAGGCTTCGGGGAAGGGTTAGGGTTAGAGTGCAGGCTAGGGATAGGGTTAGGGGACCGGGACGGTTTAGGGTCCAGGTGAGGGTACGACAACGCTTTAGGGGGAGCGTATGTGTGAGGTCGCATGTTAGTGTTAGTGTACGGGTTAGGATTAGGGGACGGGTGAGGGTCAGGCTTCGGGGAAGGGCTAGGGTTAGGGTTCGGGCTAGGGTTAGGGTAAGGGGATGGGGACGGGTTAGGGTCCAGAGGAGGGTACGACAACGCTTTAGGGGGAGCGTACGTGTGAGGGCTCGGGTTAGTGTTAGCGTACGGGTTAGGTTTAGGGGACGGGTGAGGGTCAGGCTTCGGGGAAGTGTCAGTGTTAGGATTCGGGCTAGGGTTAGGGTTAGGAGACGGGGACGGTTTAGGGTCCAGGTGACGGTACGACAACGCTTTAGGGGGAGCGTACGTGTGAGGGCGCGGGTTAGTGTTAGCGTACGGGTTAGGATTAGGGGACGGTTGAGGCTCAGGCTTCGGGGAAGTGTTAGGGTTAGGTTTCGGGCTAGGGTTAGGGTTAGGGGACGGGGACGGTTTAGGGTCCAGGTGATGGTACGACAACGCTTTAGGGGGAGCGTACGTGTGAGGGCGCCGGTTAGTGTTAGCGTATGTGTTAGGATTAGGGGACGGGTGAGGGTCAGGCTTCGGGGAAGGGTTAGGGTTAGGGTTCGGGCTAGGGTTAGGGTTAGGGGATGGGGACGGTTTAGGGTCCTGGTGAGGGTACAACAACGCTTTAGGGGGAGCGTACGTGTGAGGGCGCGGGTTAGTGTTAGCGTACGAGATAGGATTAGGGGAAGGGTGAGGGTCAGGCTTCGGGGAAGGGGTAGGGTTAGGTTTAGGGCTAGGGTTAAGGTACGGGGCCGTTTTAGGGTTCAGGTGAGGGTACGACAACGCTTTAGGGGGAGCGTACGTGTGAGGGCGCGGGTTAGTGTTAGCGTACGGGTTAGCATTAGGGGACGGTTGAGGCTCAGGCTTCGGGGAAGTGTTAGGGTTAGGGTTCGGGCTAGGGTTAGGCTTAGGGGATGGGGACTGTTTAGGGTCCAGGTGATGGTACGACAACGCTTTAGGGGGAGCGTACGTGTGAGGGCGCGGGTTAGTGTTAGCGTACGGGCTAGGATTAGGGCCCGGGTGAGGGTCAGGCTTCGGGGAAGGGTTAGGGTTAGGGTTCCGGCTAGGGTTAGGGTTAGGGGACGGGGACGGTTTAGGGTCCAGGTGAGTGTACCACAACGCTTCAGGGGGAACTTACGTGTGAGGGCTCGGGTTAGCATTAGCGTACGGGTTAGGATTAGGGGACGGGTGAGGGTCAGGCTTCGGGGAAAGGTTAGGGTTAGGGTTCGGTCTAGGGTTAGGGTTAGGGGACGGGGACGGTTTAGGGTCCAGGTGAGGGTATGACAACGCTTTAGGGGGAGCGTACGTGTGAGGGCGTGTGTTAGTGGTAGCGTACGGGTTAAAATTAGGGGACGGCTGAGGGTCATACTTCGGGGAAGGGTTAGGGTTAGGGTTCGGGCTAGGGTTAGGGTTTGGGGATGGGGACGGTTTAGGGTCCAGGTGAGGGTACGACAGCGCTTTAGGGGCAGCGTACGTGTGAGGGCGCGGGTTAGTGTTAGCGTACGGGTTAGGATTAGGGGACGGGTGAGGGTCAGGCTTCGGGGAAGGGTTAGGGTTAGGTTTAGGGCTAGGGTTAGGGGACGGGGCCTTTTTAGGGTCCAGGGGAGGATACGACAACGCTTTAGGGGGAGCGTAAGTGTGAGGGCGCAGGTTAGCTTTAGCGTACCGTTTAGGATTAGGGGACGGGTGAGGGTCAGGATTCGGGGAAGGGTTAGGGTTAGGGTTCGGGCTAGGGTTAGGGTTAGGGGACGGGGACGGTTCAGGATCCCGTTGAGGGTACCACAACGCTTTAAGGGGAGCGTACGTGTGAAGGCACGGGTTAGTGTTAGCGTACGGGTTAGGATTAAGGGACGGGTGAGGGTCAGGCTTCGGGGAAGTGTCAGGGTTAGGATTCGGGCTAGGGTTAGGGTTAGGGGACGGGGACGGTTTAGGGTCCAGGTGATGGTACGACAACGCTTTAGGGGGAGCGTACGTGTGAGGGCGAGGGATAGTGTTAGCGTACGGTTTAGGATTAGGGGACGGTTGAGGCTCAGGATTCGGGGAAGTGTCAGGGTTAGGATTCGGGCTAGGGTTAGGGTTAGGAGACGGGGACGGTTTAGGGTCCAGGTGATGGTACGACAACGCTTTAGGGGGAGCGTACGTGTGAGGGCGCGGGTTAGTGTTAGCGTACGGGTTAGCATTAGGGGACGGTTGAGGCTCAGGCTTCGGGGAAGTGTTAGGGTTAGGGTTCGGGCTAGGGTTAGGTTTAGGGGACGGGGACTGTTTAGGGTCCAGGTGATGGTACGACAACTCTTTAGGGGGAGCGTACGTGTGAGGGCGCGGGTTAGTGTTAGCGTACGGGCTAGGATTAGGGCCCGGGTGAGGGTCAGCCTTCGGGGAAGGGTTAGGGTTAGGGTTCCGGCTAGGGTTAGGGTTAGGGGACAGGGACGGTTTAGGGTCCAGGTGAGGGTACCACAACGCTTTAGGGGGAACTTACGTGTGAGGGCGCGGGTTAGCATTAGCGTACGGGTTAGGATTAGGGGACGGGTGAGGGTCAGGCTTCGGGGAAAGGTTAGGGTTAGGGTTCGGGCTAGGGTTAGGGTTAGGGGACGGGGACGGTTTAGCGTCCAGGTGAGGGTATGACAACGCTTTAGGGGGAGCGTACGTGTGAGGGCGTGGGTTAGTGTTAGCGTACGGGTTAAAATTAGGGGACGGCTGAGGGTCATACTTCGGGGAAGGGTTAGGGTTAGGGTTCGGGCTAGTGTTAGGGTTTGGGGATGGGGACGGTTTAGGGTCCAGGTGAGGGTACGACAGCGCTTTAGGGGCAGCGTACGTTTGAGGGCGCGGGTTAGTGTTAGGGTACGGGTTAGGATTAGGGGACGGGTGAGGGTCAGGCTTCGGGGAAGGGTTAGGGTTAGGTTTAGGGCTAGGGTGAGGGGACGGGGCCGTTTTAGGTTCCAGGGGAGGGTACGACAACGCTTTAGGGGGAGCGTAAGTGTGAGGGCGCAGGTTAGCTTTAGCGTACCGTTTAGGATTAGGGGACGGGTGAGGGTCAGGCTTCGGGGAAGGATTAGGGTTAGGGTTCGGGCTAGGGTTAGGGTTAGGGGACGGGGACGGTTTAGGGTCCAGGTGAGGGTAGGACAACGCTTTAGGGGGAGCGTACGTGTGAGGGCGCGGGTTAGTGTTAGCGTACGGGTTAGGATTAGGGGACTGGTGAGGGTCAGGCTTCGGGGAAGTGTTAGGGTTAGGTTTCGGGTTAGGGTCAGTGTTAGGGGACGGGGACGGTTCAGGGTCCAGTTGAGGGTACCACAACGCTTTAGGGGGAGCGTACGTGTGAGAGAACGGGTTAGTGTTAGCGTACGTGTTAGGATTAGGGGACGGGTGAGGGTCAGGCTTCGGGGAAGTGTCAGGGTTAGGATTCGGGCTAGGGTTAGGGTTAGGGGATGGTGACGGTTTAGGGTCCAGGTGATGGTACAACAACGCTTTAGGGGAAGCGTACGTGTGAGGGCGCGGGTTAGTGCTAGCATACGGGTTAGGATTAGGGGACGGTTGAGGCTCAGGCTTCGGGGAAGTGTTAGTGTTAGGGTTCGGGCTAGGGTTAGGGTTAGGGGACGGGGACGGTTTAGGGTCTAGGTGAGGGTACGACAACGCTTTAGGGGGAGCGTACGTGTGAGGGCGTGGGTTAGCGTTAGCGTACGGGTTAGGATTAGGGGACGGGTGAGGCTCAGGCTTCGGGGAAGGTTTAGGGTTAGGGTTCGGGCTAGGGTTAGGGTTAGGGGACGGGGACGGTTTAGGGTCCAGGTGAGGGTACGACAACGCTTTAGGGGGAGCGTACGTGTGACGGCGCGGGTTAGTGTTAACGTACGGGTTACGATTAGGGAACGGGTGAGGGTCAGGCTTCGGGGAAGTTTTAGGGTTAGGTTTCGGGCTAGGGTTAGGGGACGGGGCCGTTTTAGGGTCCAGGTGAGGGTACGACAACGCTTTAGGGGGAGCGTACGTGTGAGGACGTGGGTTAGTATTAGCGTACGGGTTAGGATTAGGAGACGGGTGAGGGTCAGGCTTCGGGGAAGTGTTAGGGTTAGGTTTCAGGCTAGGGTTAGGGATAGGGGACTGAGACGGTTTAGGGTCCAGGGGAGGGTACGACAATGCTTCAGGGGGAGCGTAGGTGTGAGGGCGCGGGTTAGTGTTAGCGTACGGGTTAGGATTAGGGTACGGGTGAGGGTCAGGCTTCGGGGAAGTGTTAGGGTTAGGGTTCGGGCTAGGGTTAGGGTTAGGAGACGGGGACGGTTTAGGGTCCAGGGGAGGGTACGACAGTGCTTTAGGGGGAGCGTACGTGTGAGGGCGCGGGATAGTGTTAGCGTACGGGTTAGGATTAGGGGACGGGTGAGGGTCAGGCTTCGGGGAAGTGTTAGGGTTAGGGTTCGGGCTACGGTTAGGGTTAGGGCACGGGGACGGTTTAGGGTCCAGGGGAGGGTACGACAACGCTTTAGGGGGAGCGTACGTGTGAGGGCGCGGGTTAGTGTTAGCGTACGGGTTAGGATTAGGGGACGGGTGAGGGTCAGGCTTCGGGGAAGGGTTAGGGTTAGGGTTCGGGCTAGGGTTATTGTTACGGGACGGGGACGGTTTCGGGTCCAGTGGAGGGTACGACAACGCATTAGGGGGAGCGTACGTGTGAGGGCGCGGGTTAGTGTTAGCGTACGGGTTAGGATTAAGGGACGGGTGAGGGTCAGGCTTCGGGGAAGGGTTAGGGTTCGGGCTAGGGTTAGGGTTAGGGGACGGAGACGGTTTAGGGTCCAGGGGAGGGTACGAGAACGCTTTAGGGGGAGCGTACGTGTGAGGGCGCGGGTTAGTGTTAGCGTAAGGGTTAGGATTAGAGGACGGGTCAGGGTCAGGCTTCGGGGAAGGGTTAGGGTTAGGGTTCGGGCTAGGGTTAGGGTTAGGGGACGGGGACGGTTTAGGGTCCAGGGGAGGGTACGACAACGCTTTAGGGGGAGCGTACGTGTGAGGGCGCGGGTTAGTGTTAGCGTACGGGTTAGGATTAGGGGACAGGTGAGGGTCAGGCTTCAGGGAAGGGTTAGGGTTAGGGTTCGGGCTAGGGTTAGGGTTAGGGGACGGGGACGGTTTAGGGTCCAGGGGAGGGTACGACAACGCTTTAGGGGGAGCGTACGTGTGAGGGCGCGGGTTAGTGTTAGCGTACGGGTTAGGATTAGGGGACTGGTGAGGGTTAGGCTTCGGGGAAGGGTTAGGGTTAGGGTTCAGGCTAGGGTTAGTGTTAGGGGACGGGGACGGTTTAGGGTCCAGGGGAGGGTACGACAACGCTTTAGGGGGAGCGTACGTGTGAGGGCGTGGGTTAGTGTTAGCGTACGGGTTAGAATTAGGGGACGGATGAGGGTCAGGCTTCGGGGAAGGGTTAGGGTTAGCATTCGAGCTTGGGTTAGTGTTAAGGGACGGGGACGGTTTAGGGTCCAGGGGAGGGTACGACAACGCTTTAGGGGGAGCGTACGTGTGAGGGCGCAGGTTAGTGTTAGCGTACGGGTTAGGATTAGGGGACGGGTGAGGGTCAGGCTTCGGGGAAGGGTAAGGGTTAGGGTTCGGGCTAGGGTTAGGGTTAGGGGACAGGGATGGTTTAGGGTTCAGGGGAGGGTACGACAACGCTTTGGGGGAGCGTACGTGTGAGGGCGCGGGTTACTGTTAACGTACGGGTTAGGATTAGGGGACGGGAGAGGGTCAGGCTTCGGGGAAGGGTTAGGGTTAGGGTTCGGGCTAGGGTTAGGGTTAGGGGACGGGGACGGTTTAGGGTCCAGGGGAGGGTACGACAACGCTTTAGGGGGAGCGTACGTGTAAGGGCGCGGGTTAGTGTTAGCGTACCGGTTAGGATTAGGGGACGGGTGAGGGTCAGGCTTTGGGGAAGGGTTAGGCTTAGGGTTCGGGCTAGGGTTAGAGTTAGGGGACGGGGACGGTTTAGGGTCCAGGGGAGGGTACGACAACGCTTTAGGGGGAGCGTACGCATGAGGGCGCGTGTTAGTGTTAGCGTACGGGTTAGGATTAGGGGACGGGTGAGGGTCAGGCTTCGGGGAAGGGTTAGGGTTAGGGTTCGGGCTAGGGTTAAGGTTAGGGGACGGGGACGGTTTAGGGTCCAGGGGAGGGTACGACAACGCTTTAGGGGGTGCGTACGTGTGAGGGCGCGGGTTAGTGTTAGCGTACGGGTTAGGATTAGGGGACGGGAGAGGGTCAGGCTTCGGGGAAGGGTTAGGGTTAGGGTTCGGGCTAGGTTTAGGGTTAGGGGACGGGGACGGTTTAGGGTCCAGGGGAGGGTACGACAACGCTTTAGGGGGAGCGTACGTGTGAGGGCGCGGGTTAGTGTTAGCGTACGGGTTAGGATTAGGGGACGGGTGAGGGTCAGACTTCGGGGAATGTTTAGGCTTAGGGTTCGGGCTACGGTTAGGGTTAGGGGACGGAGATGGTTTAGGGTCCGGGGAGGGTACGACAACGGTTTAGGGTGAGTGTACGCGTGAGGGCGCGGGTTAGTGTTACTGTACGGGTTAGGATTAGGGGACGGGTGAGGGTCAGGCTTCAGGGAAGGGTTAGGGTTAGGGTTCGGGCTAGGGTTAGGGTTAGGGGACGGGGACGGTTTAGGGTCCAGGGGAGGGTACGACAACGCTTTAGGGGGAGCGTACGTGTGAGGGCGCGGGTTAGTGTTAGCGTACGGGTTAGGATTAGGGGATGGGTGAGGGTCAGGCTTCGGGGAAGGGTTAGGGTTAGGGTTCGGGCTAGGGTTAGGGTTAGGGGACGGGGACGGTTTAGAGTCCAGGGGAGGGTACGACAACGCTTTAGGGGGAGCGTACGTGTGAGGGCGCGGGTTAGTGTTAGCGTACCGGTTAGCATTAGGGGACGGGTGAGGGTCAGGCTTCCAGGAAGGGTTAGGGTTAGGGTTCGGGCTAGGGTTAAGGTTAGGGGACGGGGACGGTTTAGGGTCCAGGGGAGGGTACGACAACGCTTTAGGGGGAGCGTACGTGTGAGGGCACGGGTTAGTGTTAGCGTACGGGTTAGGATTAGGGGACGGGAGAGGGTCAGGCTTCGGGGAAGGGTTAGGGTTAGGGTTCCGGCTAGGGTTAGGGTTAGGGGACGGGGACGGTTTAGGGTCCAGGGGAGGGTACGACAACGCTTAAGGGGGAGCGTACGTGTGAGGGCGTGGGTTAGTGTTAGCGTACGGGTTAGGATTAGGGGAGGGGTGAGGGTCAGGCTTCGGGGAAGGGTTAGGGTTAGGGTTCGGGCTACGGTTAGGGTTAGGGGACGGAGACGGTTTAGGGTCCAGGGGAGGGTACGACAACGCTTTAGGGGGAGCGTACGCGTGAGGGCGCGGGTTAGTGTTAGCGTACGGGGTAGGATTAGGGGACGGGTGAGGGTCAGGCTTCGGGGAAGGGTTAGGGTTAGGGTTCGGGCTAGGGTTAGGGTTAGGGGACGGGGACGGTTTAGGGTCCAGGGGAGGGTACGACAACGCTTTAGGGGGAGCGTAAGTGTGAGGGCGCGGGTTAGTGTTAGCGTACGGGTTAGGATTAGAGGACGAGTGAGGGTCAGGCTTCGGGGAAGGGTTAGTGTTAGCGTTCGGGCTTGGGTTAGATTTAGGGGACGGGGACGGTTTAGGGTCCAGGGGAGGGTACGACAACGATTTAGGGGGAGCGTACGTGTGAGGGCGCGGGTTAGTGTTAGTGTACGGGTTAGGATTAGGGGACGGGTGAGGGTCAGGCTTCGGGGAAGGGTTATGGTTAAGGTTCGGGCTAGGGTTAGGGTTAGGGAACGGGGACGGTTTAGGGTTCAGTGGAGGGTACGGCAACGCTTTAGGGGGAGCGTACGTGTGAGGGCGCGGGTCAGTGTTAGCGTACCGGTTAGGATTAGGGGACGGGTGAGGGTCAGGCTTCGGGGAAGGGTTAGGCTTAGGGTTCGGGCTAGGGTTAGGGTTAGGGGACGGAGACGGTTTAGGGTCCAGGGGACGGTACGACAACGCTTTAGGGGGAGCGTACGCGTGAGGGCGCGGGTTAGTGTTAGCGTACGGGTTAGGATTAGGGGACGGGTGAGGGTCAGTCTTCGGGGAAGGGTTAGGGTTAGGGTTCGAGCTAGGGTTAAGGTTAGGGGACGGGGACGGTTTAGGGTCCAGGGGAGGGTATGACAACGCTTTAGGGGGTGCGTACGTGTGAGGGCGCGGGTTAGTGTTAGCATACGGGTTAGGATTAGGGGACGGGAGAGGGTCAGGCTTCGGGGAAGGGTTAGGGTTAGGGTTCGGGTTAGGGTTAGGGGATGGGGACGGTTTAGGGTCCAGGGGAGGGTACGACAACGCTTTAGGGGGAGCGTACGTGTGAGGGCGCGGGTTAGTGTTAGCGTACGGGTTAGGATTAGGGGACGGGTGAGGGTCAGGCTTCGGGGAAGGGTTAGGCTTAGGGTTCGGGCTACGGTTAGGGTTAGGGGACGGAGACGGTTTAGGGTCCAGGGGAGGGTACGACAACGCTTTAGGGGGAGCGTACGCGTGAGGGTGCGGGTTAGTGTTTGCGTACGGGTTAGGATTAGGGGACGGGTGAGGGTCAGGCTTCGGGGAAGGGTTAGGGTTAGGGTTCGGGCTAGGGTTAGGGTTAGGGGACGGGGACGGTTTAGGGTCCAGGGGTGGGTACGACAACGCTTTAGGGGGAGCGTACGTGTGAGGGCGCGGGTTAGTGTTAGCGTACGGGTTAGGATTAGGGGACAGGTGAGGGTCAGGCTTCGGGGAAGGGTTAGGGTTAGGGTTCGGGCTAGGGTTAGGGTTAGGGGACGGGACGGTTTAGGGTCCAGGGGAGGGTACGACAACGCTTTAGGGGGAGCGTACATGTGAGGGCGCGGCTTAGTGTTAGCGTACCGGTTAGGATTAGGGGACGGGTGAGGGTCAGGCTTCGGGGAAGGGTTAGGGTTAGGGTTCGGGCTAGGGTTAAGGTTAGGGGACCGGGACGGTTTAGGGTCCAGGGGAGGGTACGACAACGCTTTAGGGGGAGCGTACGTGTGAGGGCATGGGTTAGTGTTAGCGTACGGGTTAGGATTAGGGGACGGGAGAGGGTCAGGCTTCGGGGAAGGGTTAGGGTTAGGGTTCCGGCTAGGGTTAGGGTTAGGGGACGGGGACGGTTTAGGGTCCAGGGGAGGGTACGACAACGCTTTAGGGGGAGCGTACGCGTGAGGGCGCGGGTTAGTGTTAGCGTACGGGTTAGGATTAGGGGACGGGTGAGGTTCAGGCTTCGGGGAAGGGTTAGGGTTAGGGTTCGGGCTAGGGTTAGGGTTAGGGGACGGGGACGGTTTAGGGTCCAGGGGAGGGTACGACAACGCTTTAGGGGGAGCGTACGTGTGAGGGCGCGGGTTAGTGTTAGCGTATGGGTTAGGATTAGGGGACGGGTGAGGGTCAGGCTTCGGGGAAGTGTTAGGGTTAGGGTTCGGGCTAGGGTTAGGGTTAGGGGACGGGGACGGTTTAGGGTTCAGTGGAGGGTACGGCAACGCTTTAGGGGGAGCGTACGTGTGAGGGCGCGGGTTAGTGTTAGCGTACGGGTTAGGATTAGGCGACGGGTGAGGGTCAGGCTTCGGGGAAGGGTTAGGGTTAGGGTTCGGGCTAGGGTTAGGGGACGGGGACGGGGACGGTTTAGGGTCCAGGGGAGGGTACGACAACGCTTTAGGGGGAGCGTACGTGTAAGGGCGTGGGTTAGTGTTAGCGTACCGGTTAGGATTAGGGGACGGGTGAGGGTCAGGCTTCGGGGAAGGGTTAGGCTTAGGGTTCGGGCTAGGGTTAGGGTTAGGGGACGGAGACGGTTTAGGGTCCAGGGGAGGGTACGACAACGCTTTAGGGGGAGCGTACGCGTGAGGGCGCGGGTTAGTGTTAGCGTACGGGTTAGGATTAGGGGACGGGTGAGGGTCAGGCTTCGGGGAAGGGTTAGGGTTAGGGTTCGGGCTAGGGTTAAGGTTAGGGGACGGGGACGGTTTAGGGTCCAGGGGAGGGTATGACAACGCTTTAGGGGGTGCGTACGTGTGAGGGCACGGGTTAGTGTTAGCGTACGGGTTAGGATTAGGGGACGGGAGAGGGTCAGGCTTCGGGGAAGGGTTAGGGTTAGGGTTCGGGCTAGGGTTAGGGTTAGGGGATGGGGACGGTTTAGGGTCCAGGGGAGGGTACGACAACGCTTTAGGGGGAGCGTACGTGTGAGGGCGCGGGTTAGTGTTAGCGTACGGGTTAGGATTAGGGGACGGGTGAGGGTCAGGCTTCGGGGAAGGGTTAGGGTTAGGGTTCGGGCTAGGGTTAGGGTTAGGGGACGGAGACGGTTTAGGGTCCAGGGGAGGGTACGACAACGCTTTAGGGGGAGCGTACGTGTGAGGGCGCGGGTTAGTGTTAGCGTACGGGTTAGGATTAGGGGACGGGTGAGGGTCAGGCTTCGGGGAAGTGTTAGGGTTAGGGTTCGGGCTAGGGTTAGGGTTAGGGGACGGGGACGGTTTAGGGTTCAGTGGAGGGTACGGCAACGCTTTAGGGGGAGCGTACGTGTGAGGGCGCGGGTTAGTGTTAGCGTACGGGTTAGGATTAGGCGACGGGTGAGGGTCAGGCTTCGGGGAAGGGTTAGGGTTAGGGTTCGGGCTAGGGTTAGGGGACGGGGACGGGGACGGTTTAGGGTCCAGGGGAGGGTACGACAACGCTTTAGGGGGAGCGTACGTGTAAGGGCGTGGGTTAGTGTTAGCGTACCGGTTAGGATTAGGGGACGGGTGAGGGTCAGGCTTCGGGGAAGGGTTAGGCTTAGGGTTCGGGCTAGGGTTAGGGTTAGGGGACGGAGACGGCTTAGGGTCCAGGGGAGGGTACGACAACGCTTTAGGGGGAGCGTACGCGTGAGGGCGCGGGTTAGTGTTAGCGTACGGGTTAGGATTAGGGGACGGGTGAGGGTCAGGCTTCGGGGAAGGGTTAGGGTTAGGGTTCGGGCTAGGGTTAAGGTTAGGGGACGGGGACGGTTTAGGGTCCAGGGGAGGGTATGACAACGCTTTAGGGGGTGCGTACGTGTGAGGGCACGGGTTAGTGTTAGCGTACGGGTTAGGATTAGGGGACGGGAGAGGGTCAGGCTTCGGGGAAGGGTTAGGGTTAGGGTTCGGGCTAGGGTTAGGGTTAGGGGATGGGGACGGTTTAGGGTCCAGGGGAGGGTACGACAACGCTTTAGGGGGAGCGTACGTGTGAGGGCGCGGGTTAGTGTTAGCGTACGGGTTAGGATTAGGGGACGGGTGAGGGTCAGGCTTCGGGGAAGGGTTAGGCTTAGGGTTCGGGCTACGGTTAGGGTTAGGGGACGGAGACGGTTTAGGGTCCAGGGGAGGGTACGACAACGCTTTAGGGGGAGCGTACGCGTGAGGGTGCGGGTTAGTGTTTGCGTACGGGTTAGGATTAGGGGACGGGTGAGGGTCAGGCTTCGGGGAAGGGTTAGGGTTAGGGTTCGGGCTAGGGTTAGGGTTAGGGGACGGGGATGGTTTAGGGTCCAGGGGAGGGTACGACAACGCATTAGGGGAAGCGTACGTGTGAGGGCGCGGGTTAGTGTTAGCGTACGGGTTAGGATTAGGGGACGGGTGAGGGTCAGGCTTCGGGGAAGGGTTAGGGTTAAGGTTCGGGCTAGGGTTAGGGTTAGGGGACGGGGACGGTTTAGGGTCCAGGGGAGGGTACGACAACGCTTTAGGGGGAGCGTACATGTGAGGGCGCGGCTTAGTGTTAGCGTACCGGTTAGGATTAGGGGACGGGTGAGGGTCAGGCTTCGGGGAAGGGTTAGGGTTAGGGTTCGGGCTAGGGTTAAGGTTAGGGGACTGGGACGG
The DNA here is from genome assembly GCF_964374135.1 of Grampus griseus. Classification (NCBI taxonomy): domain Eukaryota; kingdom Metazoa; phylum Chordata; class Mammalia; order Artiodactyla; family Delphinidae; genus Grampus; species Grampus griseus. Next base: position 23,164 of record NW_028133031.1, read on the forward strand.
TTTAGGGTCCAGGGGAGGGTACGACAACGCTTTAGGGGGAGCGTACGTGTGAGGGCACGGGTTAGTGTTAGCGTACGGGTTAGGATTAGGGGACGGGAGAGGGTCAGGCTTCGGGGAAGGGTTAGGGTTAGGGTTCCGGCTAGGGTTAGGGTTAGGGGACGGGGACGGTTTAGGGTCCAGGGGAGGGTACGACAATGCTTTAGGGGGAGCGTACGTGTGAGGGCGCGGGTTAGTGTTAGCGTACGGTTTAGGATTAGGGGACGGGTGAGGGTCAGGTTTCGGGGAAGGGTTAGGGTTAGGGTTCGGGCTACGGTTAGGGTTAGGGGTCGGAGACGGTTTAGGGTCCAGGGGAGGGTACGACAACGCTTTAGGGGGAGCGTACGCGTGAGGGCGCGGGTTAGTGTTAGCGTACGGGTTAGGATTAGGGGACGGGTGAGGTTCAGGCTTCGGGGAAGGGTTAGGGTTAGGGTTCGGGCTAGGGTTAGGGTTAGGGGACGGGGACGGTTTAGGGTCCAGGGGAGGGTACGACAACGCTTTAGGGGGAGCGTACGTGTGAGGGCACGGGTTAGTGTTAGCGTACGGGTTAGGATTAGGGGACGGGTGAGGGTCAGGCTTCGGGGAAGTGTTAGGGTTAGGGTTCGGGCTAGGGTTAGGGTTAGGGGACGGGGACGGTTTAGGGTCCAGGGGAGGGTACGACAACGCTTTAGGGGGAGCGTAGGTGTGAGGGCGTGGGTTAGTGTTAGCGTAGGGTTTAGGATTATGGGATGGGTGAGGGTCAGGCTTCGGGGAAGGGTTAGGGTTAGGGTTCGGGCTAGGGTTAGGGTTAGGGGATGGGGATGGTTTAGGGTCCCGGTGAGGGTACGACAACGCTTTAGGGGGAGCGTAGGTGTGAGGGCGCGGGTTAGTGTTAGCGTACGGGTTAGGATTAGGGGACGGGTGAGGGTCAGGCTTCGGGGAAGGGTTAGGGTTCGGGCTAGGTTTAGGGTTAGGGGACGGAGACGGTTTAGGGTCCAGGGGAGGGTACGACAACGCTTTAGGGGGAGCGTACGTGTGAGGGCGCGGGTTAGTGTTAGCGTACGGGTTAGGATTAGGGGACGGGTGAGGGTCAGGCTTCGGGGAAGGGTTAGGCTTAGGGTTCGGGCTAGGGTTAGGGTTATGGGACAGAGACGGTTTAGGGTCCAGGGGAGGGTACGACAACGCTTTATGGGGAGCGTAGGCGTGAGGGCGCGGGTTATTGTTAGCGTACGGGTTAGGATTAGGGGACGGGTGAGGGTCAGGCTTCGGGGAAGGGTTAGTGTTAGGGTACGGGCTAGGGTTAAGGTTAGGGGACGGGGACGGTTTAGGGTCCAGGGGAGGGTACGACAACGCTTTAGGGGGTGCGTACGTGTGAGGGCGCGGGTTAGTGTTAGCGTACGGGTTAGGATTAGGGGACGGGAGAGGGTCAGGCTTCGGGGAAGGGTTAGGGTTATGGTTCGGGCTAGGGTTAGGGTTAGGGGACGGGGACGGTTTAGGGTCCAGGGGAGGGTACGAAAACGCTTTAGGGGGAGCGTACGTGTGAGGGCGCGGGTTAGTGTTAGCGTATGGTTTAGGATTAGGGGACGTGTAAGGGTCAGGCTTCGGGGAAGGGTTAGGCTTAGGGTTCGGGCTAGGGTTAGGGTTAGGAGACGGAGACGGTTTAGGGTCCAGGGGAGGGTACGACAACGCTTTAGGGGGAGCGTATGCGTGAGGGCGCGGGTTAGTGTTAGCGTACGGGTTAGGATTAGGGGACGGGTGAGGGTCAGGCTTCGGGGAAGTGTTAGGGTTAGGGTTCGGGCTAAGGTTAGGGATAGGGTTAGGGGACGGTTCAGGGTCCACAGGAGGGTACGACAACGCTTCAGGGGGAGCGTACGCGTGAGGGCGCGTGTTAGTGTTAGCGTACGGGTTAGGATTAGGGGACGGGTGAGGGTCAGGCTTCGGGGAAGGGTTAGGGTTAGGGTTCGGACTAGAGTTAGGGTTAGGGGACGGGGACGGTTTAGGGTCCAGGGGAGGGTACGACAACGCTTTAGGGGGTGCATACGTGTGAGGGCGCGGGTTAGTGTTAGCGTACGGGTTAGGATTAGGGGACGGGAGAGGGTCAGGCTTCGGGGAAGGGTTAGGGTTAGGGTTCGGGCTAAGTTTAGGGTTAGGGGACGGGGATGGTTTAGGGTCCAGGGGAGGGTACGACAACGCTTTAGGGGGAGCGTACGTGTGAGGGCGCGGGTTAGTGTTAGCGTACGGGTTAGGATTAGGGGACGGGTGAGGGTCAGGCTTCGGAGAAGGGTTAGGCTTAGGGTTCGGGCTACGGTTAGGGTTAGGGGACGGAGACGGTTTAGGGTCCAGGGGAGGGTACGACAACGCTTTAGGGGGAGCGTACGTGTGAGGGCACGGGTTAGTGTTAGTGTACGGGTTAGGATTAGGGGACGGGAGAGGGTCAGGCTTCGGGGAAGGGTTAGGGTTAGGGTTCCGGCTAGGGTTAGGGTTAGGGGACGGAGACGGTTTAGGATCCAGGGGAGGGTACAACAACGCTGTAGGGGGAGCGTACGCGTGAGGGCGCGGGTTAGTGTTAGCGTACGGGTTAGGATTAGGGGACGGGTGAGGGTCAGGCTTCGGGGAAGGGTTAGGGTTAGGGTTCGGGCTAGGGTTAGGGTTAGGGGACGGGGACGGTTTAGGGTCCAGGGGAGTGTACGACAACGCTTTAGGGGGAGCGTACGTGTGAGGGCGCGGGTTAGTGTTAGCGTACGGGTTAGGATTAGGGGACGGGTGAGGGTCAGGCTTCGGGGAAGGGTTAGGGTTAGGGTTCGGGCTAGGGTTAGGGTTAGGGGACGGGGACGGTTTAGGGTCCAGGGGAGGGTACGACAACGCTTTAGGGGGAGCGTACGTGTGAGGGCGCGGGTTAGTGTTAGCGTACCGGTTAGGATTAGGGGACGGGTGAGGGTCAGGCTTCGGGGAAGGGTTAGGGTTAGGGTTCGGGCTAGGGTTAGGGTTAGGGGACGGGGACGGTTTAGGGTCCAGGGGAGGGTACGACAACGCTTTAGGGGGAGCGTAGGTGTGAGGTCGTGGGTTAGTGTTAGCGTACGGGTTAGGATTAGAGGACGGGTGAGGGTCAGGCTTCGGGGAAGTGTTAGTGTTAGCGTTCGGGCTAGGGTTAGGGTTAGGGGACGGGGATGGTTTAGGGTCCAGGGGAGGGTACGACAACGCTTTAGGGGGAGCGTACGTGTGAGGGCGCGGGTTAGTGTTAGCGTACGGGTTAGGATTAGGGGACGGGAGAGGGTCAGGCTTCGGGGAAGGGTTAGGGTTAGGGTTCGGGCTAGGGTTAGGGGACGGGGACGGGGACGGTTTAGGGTCCAGGGGAGGGTACGACAACGCTTTAGGGGGAGCGTACGTGTGAGGGCGCGGGTTAGTGTTAGCGTACGGGTTAGGATTAGGGGATGGGTGAGGGTCAGGCTTCGGGAAAGGGTTAGGGTTCGGGCTAGGGTTAGGGTTAGGGGACGGAGACGGTTTAGGGTCCAGGGGAGGGTACGACAACGCTTTAGGGGGAGCGTACGCGTGAGGGCGCGGGTTAGTGTTAGCGTACGGGTTAGGATTAGGGGACGGGTGAGGGTCAGGCTTCGGGGAAGGGTTAGGGTTAGGGTTCGGGCTAGGGTTAAGGTTAGGGGACGGGGACGGTTTAGGGTCCAGGGGAGGGTACGACAACGCTTTAGGGGGTGCGTACGTGTGAGGGCGCGGGTTAGTGTTAGCGTACGGGTTAGGATTAGGGGACGGGAGAGGGTCAGGCTTCGGGGAAGGGTTAGGGTTAGGGTTCGGGCTAGGGTTAGGGGACGGGGACGGGGACGGTTTAGGGTCCAGAGGAGGGTACGACAACGCTTTAGGGGGAGCGTACGTGTGAGGGCGCGGGTTAGTGTTAGCGTACGGGTTAGGATTAGGGGACGGGTGAGGGTCAGGCTTCGGGGAAGGGTTAGGCTTAGGGTTCGGGCTACGGTTAGGGTTAGGGGACGGAGACGGTTTAGGGTCCAGGGGAGGGTACGACAACGCTTTAGGGGGAGCGTACGTGTGAGGGCGCGGGTTAGTGTTAGCGTACGGGTTAGGATTAGCGGACGGGTGAGGGTCAGGCTTCGGGGAAGGGTTAGGGTTAGGGTTCGGGCTACGGATAGGGTTAGGGGACGGAGACGGTTTAGGGTCCAGGGGAGGGTACGACAACGCTTTAGGGGGAGCGTACGCGTGAGGGCACGGGTTAGTGTTAGCGTACGGGTTAGGATTAGGGGACGGGTGAGGGTCAGGCTTCGGGGAAGGGTTAGGGTTAGGGTTCGGGCTAGGGTTAGGGTTAGGGGACGAGGACGGTTTAGGGTCCAGGGGAGGGTACGACAACGCTTTAGGGGGAGCGTACGTGTGAGGGCGCGGGTTAGTGTTAGCGTACGGGTTAGGATTAGGGGACGGGTGAGGGTCAGGCTTCGGGGAAGGGTTAGGGTTAGGGTTCGGGCTAGGGTTAGGTTTAGGGGACGGGGACGGTTTAGGGTCCAGGGGAGGGTACGACAACGCTTTAGGGGGAGCGTACGTGTGAGGGCGCGGGTTAGTGTTAGTGTACGGGTTAGGATTAGAGGACGAGTGAGGGTCAGGCTTCGGGGAAGGGTTAGGGTTAGGGTTCGGGCTAGGGTTAAGGTTAGGGGACGGGGACGGTTTAGGGTCCAGGGGAGGGTACGACAACGCTTTAGGGGGTGCGTACGTGTGAGGGCGCGGGTTAGTGTTAGCGTACGGGTTAGGATTAGGGGACGGGAGAGGGTCAGGCTTCGGGGAAGGGTTAGGGTTAGGGTTTGGGCTAGGGTTAGGGTTAGGGGACGGGGACGGTTTAGGGTCCAGGGGAGGGTACGACAACGCTTTAGGGGGAGCGTACGTGTGAGGGCCCGGGTTAGTGTTAGCGTACGGGTTAGGATTAGGGGACGGGTGAGGGTCAGGCTTCGGGGAAGGGTTAGGCTTAGGGTTCGGGCTACGGTTAGGGTTAGGGGACGGAGACGGTTTAGGGTCCATGGGAGGGTACGACAACGCTTTAAGGGTAGCGTACGCGTGAGGGCGCGGGTTAGTGTTAGCGTACGGGTTAGGATTAGGGTACGGGTGAGGGTCAGGCTTCGGGGAAGGGTTAGGGTTAGGGTTCGGGCTAGGGTTAGGGTTAGGGGACGGGGACGGTTTAGGGTCCAGGGGAGGGTACGACAACGCTTTAGGGGGAGCGTACGTGTGAGGGCGCAGGTTAGTGTTAGCGTACGGGTTAGGATTAGGGGACGGGTGAGGGTCAGGCTTCGGGGAAGGGTTAGGGTTAGGGTTCGGGCTAGGGTTAGGGTTAGGGGACGGGGTCAGTTTAGGGTCCAGTGGAGGGTACGACAACGCTTTAGGGGGAGCGTACGTGTGAGGGCGCGTGTTAGTGTTAGCGTACCGGTTAGGATTAGGGGACGGGTGAGGGTGAGGCTTCGGGGAAGGGTTAGGGTTAGGGTTCGGGCTAGGGTTAAGGTTAGGAGACGGGGACGGTTTAGGGTCCAGGGGAGGGTACGACAACGCTTTAGGGGGAGCGTACGTGTGAGGGCACGGGTTAGTGTTAGCGTAAGGGTTAGGATTAGGGGACGGGAGAGGGTCAGGCTTTGGGGAAGGGTTAGGGTTAGGGTTCGGGCTAGGGTTAGGGTTAGGGGACGGGGACGGTTTTGGGTCCAGGGGAGGGTACGACAACGCTTTAGGGGGAGCGTACGTGTGAGGGCGCGGGTTAGTGTTAGCGTACTTGTTAGGATTAGGGGACGTGTGAGGGTCAGGCTTCGGGGAATGGTTAGGTTTAGGTTTCGGGCTACGGTTAGGTTTAGGGGACGGGGACGGTTTAGGGTCCAGGGGAGGTTACGACAACGCTTTAGGGGGAGCGTACGTGTGAGGGCGCGGGTTAGTGTTAGCGTACGGATTAGGATTAGGGGACGGGTGAGGGTCAGGCTTCGGGGAAGGGTTAGGGTTAGGGTTCGGGCTAGGGTTAGGGTTAGGGGACGGGGACGGTTTAGGGTCCAGGGGAGGGTACGACAACGCTTTAGGGGGAGCGTACGTGTGAGGGCGCGGTTTAGTGTTAACGTACGGGTTAGGATTAGGATACGGGTGAGGGTCAGGCTTCGGGGAAGGGTTAAGGTTAGGGTTCGGGCAAGGGTTAGGGTTAGGGGACGGGGACGGTTTAGGGTCCAGGAGAGGGTACGACAACACTTTAGGGGCAGCGTACGTGTGAGGGTGCGGGTTAGTGTTAGCGTACTGGTTAGGGTTAGGGGACGGGTGAGGGTCAGGCTTTGGGGAAGGGTTAGGGTTAGGGTTCGGGCTAGGGTTAAGGTTAGGGGACGGGGACGGTTTAGGGTCCAGGGGAGGGTACGACAAAGCTTTAGGGGGAGCGTACGTGTGAGGGCGCGGGTTAGTGTTAGCGTACGGGTTAGGATTAGGGGACGGGTGAGGGTCAGGCTTCGGGGAAGGCTTAGGGTTAGGGTTCGGGCTAGGGTTAGGGTTAGGGGACGGGGACGGTTTAGGGTCCAGGGGAGGGTACGACAACGCTTTAGGGGGAGCGTACGTGTGAGGGCGCGGGTTAGTGTTAGCGTACCGGTTAGGATTAGGGGACGGGTGAGGGTCAGGCTTCGGGGAAGGGTTAGGGTTAGGTTTCGGGCTAGGGTTAAGGTTAGGAGACGGGGACGGTTTAGGGTCCAGGGGAGGGTACGACAACGCTTTAGGGGGAGCGTATGTGTGAGGGCACGGGTTAGTGTTAGCGTACGGGTTAGGATTAGGGGACGGGAGAGGGTCAGGCTTCGGGGAAGGGTTAGGGTTAGGGTTCCGGCTAGGGTTAGGGTTAGGGGACGGGGACGGTTTAGGGTCCAGGGGAGGGTACGACAACGCTTTAGGGGGAGCGTACGCGTGAGGGCGCGGGTTAGTGTTAGCGTACGGGTTAGGATTAGGGGACGGGTGAGGGTCAGGCTTCGGGGAAGGGTTAGGGTTAAGGTTCGGGCTAGGGTTAGGGTTAGGGGACGGGGACGGTTTAGGGTGCAGGGGAGGGTACGACAACGCTTTAGGGGGAGCGTACGTGTGAGGGCGCGGGTTAGTGTTAGCGTACGGGTTAGGATTAGGGGACGGGTGAGGGTCAGGTTTCGGGGAAGCGTTAGGGTTAGCGTTCGGGCTAGGGTTAGGGTTAGGGGACGGGGACAGTTTAGGGTCGAGGGGAGAGTACGACAGCGCTTTAGGGGGAGCGTACGTGTGAGGGCGTGGGTTAGTGTTAGCGTATGGGTTAGGATTAGGGGACGGATGAGGGTCAGGCTTCGGTGAAGGGTTAGGGTTAGGGTTCGGCCTAGGGTTAGGGTTAGGGAACGGGGACGGTTTAGGGTCCAGGGGAGGGTAGGACAACGCTTTAGGGGGAGCGTACGTGTGAGGGCGCGGGTTAGTGTTAGCGTACGCGTTAGGATTATGGGACGGGTGAGGGTCAGGCTTCAGGGAAGGTTTAGGGATAGGTTTCCGGCTAGGGTTAGGGGACGGGGACGGGGACGGTTTAGGGTCCAGGGGAGGGTACGAAAACGCTTTAGGGGGAGCGTACGTGTGAGGGCACGGGTTAGTGTTAGCGTACGGGTTAGGATTAGGGGACGGGTGAGGGTCAGGCTTCGGGGAAGGGTTAGGGTTAGGGTTCGGGCTACGGTTAGGGTTAGGGGATGGAGACGGTTTAGGGTCCAGGGGAGGGTACGACAACGCTTTAGGGGGAGCGTACGCGTGAGGGCGCGGGTTAGTGTTAGCGTACGGGTTAGGATTAGGGGACGGGTGAGGGTCAGGCTTCGGGGAAGGGTTAGGGTTAGGGTTCGGGCTAGGGTTAGGGTTAGGGGACAGGGACGGTTTAGGGTCCAGGGGAGGGTACGACAACGCTTTAGGGGGAGCGTACGTGTGAGGGCGCGGGTTATTGTTAGCGTACGGGTTAGGATTAGGGGACGGGTGAGGGTCAGGCTTCGGGGAAGTGTTAGGGTTAGGGTTCGGGCTAGGGTTAGGGTTAGGGGACGGGGACGGTTTAGGGTCCAGGGGAGGGTACGACAACGCTTTAGGGGGAGCGTACGTGTGAGGGCGCGGGTTAGTGTTAGCGTACGGGTTAGGATTAGAGGACGGGTGAGGGTCAGGCTTCGGGGAAGTGTTAGTGTTAGCGTTCGGGCTAGGGTTAGGGTTAGGGGACGGGGACGGTTTAGGGTCCAGGGGAGGGTACGACAACACTTTAGGGGGAGCGTACGTGTGAGGGCGCGGGTTAGTGTTAGTATACGGGTTAGGATTAGGGGACGGGTGAGGGTCAGGCTTCGGGGAAGTGTTAGGGTTAGGGTTCGGGCTAGGGTTAGGGTTAGGGTACTGGGACGGTTTAGGGTCCAGGGGAGGGTACGACAATGCTTTAGGGGGAGCGTACGTGTGAGGGCGCGGGTTAGTGTTAGCGTACGGGTTAGGATTAGGCGACGGGTGAGGGTCAGGCTTCGGGGAAGGGTTAGGGTTAGGGTTCGGGCTAGGGTTAGGGTTAGGGGACGGGGACGGTTTAGGGTCCATGGGAGGGTACGACAACGCTTTAGGGGGAGTGTACGTGTGAGGGCGCGGTTTAGTGTTAACGTACGGGTTAGGATTAGGGGATGGGTGAGGGTCAGGCTTCGGGGAAGGGTTAGGGTTAGGGTTCGGGCAAGGGTTAGGGTTAGGGGACGGGGACGGTTTAGGGTCCAGGAGAGGGTACGACAACACTTTAGGGGCAGCGTACGTGTGAGGGTGCGGGTTAGTGTTAGCGTATGGGTTAGGATTAGGGGACGGGTGAGGGTCAGGCTTCGGGGAAGGGTTAGGCTTAGGGTTCGGGCTAGGGTTAGGGTTAGGGGACGGGGACGGTTTAGGGTCCAGGGGAGGGTACGACAACGCTTTAGGGGGAGCGTACGTGTGAGGGCGCGGGTTAGTGTTAGCGTACGGGTTAGGATTAGGGGACGGGTGAGGGTCAGGCTTCGGGGAAGGGTTAGGGTTAGGGTTCGGGCTAGGGTTAGGGTTAGGGGACGGGGATGGTTTAGGGTCCAGGGGAGGGTACGACAACGCTTTAGGGGGAGCGTACGTGTGAGGGCGCGGGTTAGTGTTAGCGTACGGGTTAGGATTAGAGGACGGGTGAGGGTCAGGCTTCGGGGAAGTGTTAGTGTTAGCGTTCGGGCTAGGGTTAGGGTTAGGGGACGGGGACGGTTTAGGGTCCAGGGGAGGGTACGAAAACGCTTTAGGGGGAGCGTACGTGTGAGGGCGCGGGTTAGTGTTAGCGTATGGTTTAGGATTAGGGGACGTGTAAGGGTCAGGCTTCGGGGAAGGGTTAGGCTTAGGGTTCGGGCTAGGGTTAGGGTTAGGAGACGGAGACGGTTTAGGGTCCAGGGGAGGGTACGACAACGCTTTAGGGGGAGCGTATGCGTGAGGGCGCGGGTTAGTGTTAGCGTACGGGTTAGGATTAGGGGACGGGTGAGGGTCAGGCTTCGGGGAAGTGTTAGGGTTAGGGTTCGGGCTAAGGTTAGGGATAGGGTTAGGGGACGGTTCAGGGTCCACAGGAGGGTACGACAACGCTTCAGGGGGAGCGTACGCGTGAGGGCGCGTGTTAGTGTTAGCGTACGGGTTAGGATTAGGGGACGGGTGAGGGTCAGGCTTCGGGGAAGGGTTAGGGTTAGGGTTCGGACTAGAGTTAGGGTTAGGGGACGGGGACGGTTTAGGGTCCAGGGGAGGGTACGACAACGCTTTAGGGGGTGCATACGTGTGAGGGCGCGGGTTAGTGTTAGCGTACGGGTTAGGATTAGGGGACGGGAGAGGGTCAGGCTTCGGGGAAGGGTTAGGGTTAGGGTTCGGGCTAAGTTTAGGGTTAGGGGACGGGGATGGTTTAGGGTCCAGGGGAGGGTACGACAACGCTTTAGGGGGAGCGTACGTGTGAGGGCGCGGGTTAGTGTTAGCGTACGGGTTAGGATTAGGGGACGGGTGAGGGTCAGGCTTCGGAGAAGGGTTAGGCTTAGGGTTCGGGCTACGGTTAGGGTTAGGGGACGGAGACGGTTTAGGGTCCAGGGGAGGGTACGACAACGCTTTAGGGGGAGCGTACGTGTGAGGGCACGGGTTAGTGTTAGTGTACGGGTTAGGATTAGGGGACGGGAGAGGGTCAGGCTTCGGGGAAGGGTTAGGGTTAGGGTTCCGGCTAGGGTTAGGGTTAGGGGACGGAGACGGTTTAGGATCCAGGGGAGGGTACAACAACGCTGTAGGGGGAGCGTACGCGTGAGGGCGCGGGTTAGTGTTAGCGTACGGGTTAGGATTAGGGGACGGGTGAGGGTCAGGCTTCGGGGAAGGGTTAGGGTTAGGGTTCGGGCTAGGGTTAGGGTTAGGGGACGGGGACGGTTTAGGGTCCAGGGGAGTGTACGACAACGCTTTAGGGGGAGCGTACGTGTGAGGGCGCGGGTTAGTGTTAGCGTACGGGTTAGGATTAGGGGACGGGTGAGGGTCAGGCTTCGGGGAAGGGTTAGGGTTAGGGTTCGGGCTAGGGTTAGGGTTAGGGGACGGGGACGGTTTAGGGTCCAGGGGAGGGTACGACAACGCTTTAGGGGGAGCGTACGTGTGAGGGCGCGGGTTAGTGTTAGCGTACCGGTTAGGATTAGGGGACGGGTGAGGGTCAGGCTTCGGGGAAGGGTTAGGGTTAGGGTTCGGGCTAGGGTTAGGGTTAGGGGACGGGGACGGTTTAGGGTCCAGGGGAGGGTACGACAACGCTTTAGGGGGAGCGTAGGTGTGAGGTCGTGGGTTAGTGTTAGCGTACGGGTTAGGATTAGAGGACGGGTGAGGGTCAGGCTTCGGGGAAGTGTTAGTGTTAGCGTTCGGGCTAGGGTTAGGGTTAGGGGACGGGGATGGTTTAGGGTCCAGGGGAGGGTACGACAACGCTTTAGGGGGAGCGTACGTGTGAGGGCGCGGGTTAGTGTTAGCGTACGGGTTAGGATTAGGGGACGGGAGAGGGTCAGGCTTCGGGGAAGGGTTAGGGTTAGGGTTCGGGCTAGGGTTAGGGGACGGGGACGGGGACGGTTTAGGGTCCAGGGGAGGGTACGACAACGCTTTAGGGGGAGCGTACGTGTGAGGGCGCGGGTTAGTGTTAGCGTACGGGTTAGGATTAGGGGATGGGTGAGGGTCAGGCTTCGGGAAAGGGTTAGGGTTCGGGCTAGGGTTAGGGTTAGGGGACGGAGACGGTTTAGGGTCCAGGGGAGGGTACGACAACGCTTTAGGGGGAGCGTACGCGTGAGGGCGCGGGTTAGTGTTAGCGTACGGGTTAGGATTAGGGGACGGGTGAGGGTCAGGCTTCGGGGAAGGGTTAGGGTTAGGGTTCGGGCTAGGGTTAAGGTTAGGGGACGGGGACGGTTTAGGGTCCAGGGGAGGGTACGACAACGCTTTAGGGGGTGCGTACGTGTGAGGGCGCGGGTTAGTGTTAGCGTACGGGTTAGGATTAGGGGACGGGAGAGGGTCAGGCTTCGGGGAAGGGTTAGGGTTAGGGTTCGGGCTAGGGTTAGGGGACGGGGACGGGGACGGTTTAGGGTCCAGGGGAGGGTACGACAACGCTTTAGGGGGAGCGTACGTGTGAGGGCGCGGGTTAGTGTTAGCGTACGGGTTAGGATTAGGGGACGGGTGAGGGTCAGGCTTCGGGGAAGGGTTAGGCTTAGGGTTCGGGCTACGGTTAGGGTTAGGGGACGGAGACGGTTTAGGGTCCAGGGGAGGGTACGACAACGCTTTAGGGGGAGCGTACGTGTGAGGGCGCGGGTTAGTGTTAGCGTACGGGTTAGGATTAGCGGACGGGTGAGGGTCAGGCTTCGGGGAAGGGTTAGGGTTAGGGTTCGGGCTACGGATAGGGTTAGGGGACGGAGACGGTTTAGGGTCCAGGGGAGGGTACGACAACGCTTTAGGGGGAGCGTACGCGTGAGGGCGCGGGTTAGTGTTAGCGTACGGGTTAGGATTAGGGGACGGGTGAGGGTCAGGCTTCGGGGAAGGGTTAGGGTTAGGGTTCGGGCTAGGGTTAGGGTTAGGGGACGAGGACGGTTTAGGGTCCAGGGGAGGGTACGACAACGCTTTAGGGGGAGCGTACGTGTGAGGGCGCGGGTTAGTGTTAGCGTACGGGTTAGGATTAGGGGACGGGTGAGGGTCAGGCTTCGGGGAAGGGTTAGGGTTAGGGTTCGGGCTAGGGTTAGGTTTAGGGGACGGGGACGGTTTAGGGTCCAGGGGAGGGTACGACAACGCTTTAGGGGGAGCGTACGTGTGAGGGCGCGGGTTAGTGTTAGTGTACGGGTTAGGATTAGAGGACGAGTGAGGGTCAGGCTTCGGGGAAGGGTTATTGTTAGAGTTCGGGCTAGGGTTAGGGTTAGGGGATGGGGACGGTTTAGGGTCCAGGGGAGGGTACGACAACGCTTTAGGGGGAGCGTACGCGTGAGGGCGCGGGTTAGTGTTAGCGTACGGGTTAGGATTAGGGGACGGGTGAGGGTCAGGCTTCGGGGAAGGGTTAGGGTTAGGGTTCGGGCTAGGGTTAAGGTTAGGGGACGGGGACGGTTTAGGGTCCAGGGGAGGGTACGACAACGCTTTAGGGGGTGCGTACGTGTGAGGGCGCGGGTTAGTGTTAGCGTACGGGTTAGGATTAGGGGACGGGAGAGGGTCAGGCTTCGGGGAAGGGTTAGGGTTAGGGTTTGGGCTAGGGTTAGGGTTAGGGGACGGGGACGGTTTAGGGTCCAGGGGAGGGTACGACAACGCTTTAGGGGGAGCGTACGTGTGAGGGCCCGGGTTAGTGTTAGCGTACGGGTTAGGATTAGGGGACGGGTGAGGGTCAGGCTTCGGGGAAGGGTTAGGCTTAGGGTTCGGGCTACGGTTAGGGTTAGGGGACGGAGACGGTTTAGGGTCCATGGGAGGGTACGACAACGCTTTAGGGGTAGCGTACGCGTGAGGGCGCGGGTTAGTGTTAGCGTACGGGTTAGGATTAGGGTACGGGTGAGGGTCAGGCTTCGGGGAAGGGTTAGGGTTAGGGTTCGGGCTAGGGTTAGGGTTAGGGGACGGGGACGGTTTAGGGTCCAGGGGAGGGTACGACAACGCTTTAGGGGGAGCGTACGTGTGAGGGCGCAGGTTAGTGTTAGCGTACGGGTTAGGATTAGGGGACGGGTGAGGGTCAGGCTTCGGGGAAGGGTTAGGGTTAGGGTTCGGGCTAGGGTTAGGGTTAGGGGAAGGGGTCAGTTTAGGGTCCAGTGGAGGGTACGACAACGCTTTAGGGGGAGCGTACGTGTGAGGGCGCGTGTTAGTGTTAGCGTACCGGTTAGGATTAGGGGACGGGTGAGGGTGAGGCTTCGGGGAAGGGTTAGGGTTAGGGTTCGGGCTAGGGTTAAGGTTAGGAGACGGGGACGGTTTAGGGTCCAGGGGAGGGTACGACAACGCTTTAGGGGGAGCGTACGTGTGAGGGCACGGGTTAGTGTTAGCGTAAGGGTTAGGATTAGGGGACGGGAGAGGGTCAGGCTTTGGGGAAGGGTTAGGGTTAGGGTTCGGGCTAGGGTTAGGGTTAGGGGACGTGGACGGTTTTGGGTCCAGGGGAGGGTACGACAACGCTTTAGGGGGAGCGTACGTGTGAGGGCGCGGGTTAGTGTTAGCGTACTTGTTAGGATTAGGGGACGTGTGAGGGTCAGGCTTCGGGGAATGGTTAGGTTTAGGTTTCGGGCTACGGTTAGGTTTAGGGGACGGGGACGGTTTAGGGTCCAGGGGAGGTTACGACAACGCTTTAGGGGGAGCGTACGTGTGAGGGCGCGGGTTAGTGTTAGCGTACGGATTAGGATTAGGGGACGGGTGAGGGTCAGGCTTCGGGGAAGGGTTAGGGTTAGGGTTCGGGCTAGGGTTAGGGTTAGGGGACGGGGACGGTTTAGGGTCCAGGGGAGGGTACGACAACGCTTTAGGGGGAGCGTACGTGTGAGGGCGCGGTTTAGTGTTAACGTACGGGTTAGGATTAGGATACGGGTGAGGGTCAGGCTTCGGGGAAGGGTTAAGGTTAGGGTTCGGGCAAGGGTTAGGGTTAGGGGACGGGGACGGTTTAGGGTCCAGGAGAGGGTACGACAACACTTTAGGGGCAGCGTACGTGTGAGGGTGCGGGTTAGTGTTAGCGTACTGGTTAGGGTTAGGGGACGGGTGAGGGTCAGGCTTTGGGGAAGGGTTAGGGTTAGGGTTCGGGCTAGGGTTAAGGTTAGGGGACGGGGACGGTTTAGGGTCCAGGGGAGGGTACGACAAAGCTTTAGGGGGAGCGTACGTGTGAGGGCGCGGGTTAGTGTTAGCGTACGGGTTAGGATTAGGGGACGGGTGAGGGTCAGGCTTCGGGGAAGGCTTAGGGTTAGGGTTCGGGCTAGGGTTAGGGTTAGGGGACGGGGACGGTTTAGGGTCCAGGGGAGGGTACGACAACGCTTTAGGGGGAGCGTACGTGTGAGGGCGCGGGTTAGTGTTAGCGTACCGGTTAGGATTAGGGGACGGGTGAGGGTCAGGCTTCGGGGAAGGGTTAGGGTTAGGTTTCGGGCTAGGGTTAAGGTTAGGAGACGGGGACGGTTTAGGGTCCAGGGGAGGGTACGACAACGCTTTAGGGGGAGCGTATGTGTGAGGGCACGGGTTAGTGTTAGCGTACGGGTTAGGATTAGGGGACGGGAGAGGGTCAGGCTTCGGGGAAGGGTTAGGGTTAGGGTTCCGGCTAGGGTTAGGGTTAGGGGACGGGGACGGTTTAGGGTCCAGGGGAGGGTACGACAACGCTTTAGGGGGAGCGTACGCGTGAGGGCGCGGGTTAGTGTTAGCGTACGGGTTAGGATTAGGGGACGGGTGAGGGTCAGGCTTCGGGGAAGGGTTAGGGTTAAGGTTCGGGCTAGGGTTAGGGTTAGGGGACGGGGACGGTTTAGGGTGCAGGGGAGGGTACGACAACGCTTTAGGGGGAGCGTACGTGTGAGGGCGCGGGTTAGTGTTAGCGTACGGGTTAGGATTAGGGGACGGGTGAGGGTCAGGTTTCGGGGAAGCGTTAGGGTTAGCGTTCGGGCTAGGGTTAGGGTTAGGGGACGGGGACAGTTTAGGGTCGAGGGGAGAGTACGACAGCGCTTTAGGGGGAGCGTACGTGTGAGGGCGTGGGTTAGTGTTAGCGTATGGGTTAGGATTAGGGGACGGATGAGGGTCAGGCTTCGGTGAAGGGTTAGGGTTAGGGTTCGGCCTAGGGTTAGGGTTAGGGAACGGGGACGGTTTAGGGTCCAGGGGAGGGTAGGACAACGCTTTAGGGGGAGCGTACGTGTGAGGGCGCGGGTTAGTGTTAGCGTACGCGTTAGGATTATGGGACGGGTGAGGGTCAGGCTTCAGGGAAGGTTTAGGGATAGGTTTCCGGCTAGGGTTAGGGGACGGGGACGGGGACGGTTTAGGGTCCAGGGGAGGGTACGAAAACGCTTTAGGGGGAGCGTACGTGTGAGGGCACGGGTTAGTGTTAGCGTACGGGTTAGGATTAGGGGACGGGTGAGGGTCAGGCTTCGGGGAAGGGTTAGGGTTAGGGTTCGGGCTACGGTTAGGGTTAGGGGATGGAGACGGTTTAGGGTCCAGGGGAGGGTACGACAACGCTTTAGGGGGAGCGTACGCGTGAGGGCGCGGGTTAGTGTTAGCGTACGGGTTAGGATTAGGGGACGGGTGAGGGTCAGGCTTCGGGGAAGGGTTAGGGTTAGGGTTCGGGCTAGGGTTAGGGTTAGGGGACAGGGACGGTTTAGGGTCCAGGGGAGGGTACGACAACGCTTTAGGGGGAGCGTACGTGTGAGGGCGCGGGTTATTGTTAGCGTACGGGTTAGGATTAGGGGACGGGTGAGGGTCAGGCTTCGGGGAAGTGTTAGGGTTAGGGTTCGGGCTAGGGTTAGGGTTAGGGGACGGGGACGGTTTAGGGTCCAGGGGAGGGTACGACAACGCTTTAGGGGGAGCGTACGTGTGAGGGCGCGGGTTAGTGTTAGCGTACGGGTTAGGATTAGAGGACGGGTGAGGGTCAGGCTTCGGGGAAGTGTTAGTGTTAGCGTTCGGGCTAGGGTTAGGGTTAGGGGACGGGGACGGTTTAGGGTCCAGGGGAGGGTACGACAACACTTTAGGGGGAGCGTACGTGTGAGGGCGCGGGTTAGTGTTAGTATACGGGTTAGGATTAGGGGACGGGTGAGGGTCAGGCTTCGGGGAAGTGTTAGGGTTAGGGTTCGGGCTAGGGTTAGGGTTAGGGTACTGGGACGGTTTAGGGTCCAGGGGAGGGTACGACAATGCTTTAGGGGGAGCGTACGTGTGAGGGCGCGGGTTAGTGTTAGCGTACGGGTTAGGATTAGGCGACGGGTGAGGGTCAGGCTTCGGGGAAGGGTTAGGGTTAGGGTTCGGGCTAGGGTTAGGATTAGGGGACGGGGACGGTTTAGGGTCCATGGGAGGGTACGACAACGCTTTAGGGGGAGTGTACGTGTGAGGGCGCGGTTTAGTGTTAACGTACGGGTTAGGATTAGGGGATGGGTGAGGGTCAGGCTTCGGGGAAGGGTTAGGGTTAGGGTTCGGGCAAGGGTTAGGGTTAGGGGACGGGGACGGTTTAGGGTCCAGGAGAGGGTACGACAACACTTTAGGGGCAGCGTACGTGTGAGGGTGCGGGTTAGTGTTAGCGTATGGGTTAGGATTAGGGGACGGGTGAGGGTCAGGCTTCGGGGAAGGGTTAGGCTTAGGGTTCGGGCTAGGGTTAGGGTTAGGGGACGGGGACGGTTTAGGGTCCAGGGGAGGGTACGACAACGCTTTAGGGGGAGCGTACGTGTGAGGGCGCGGGTTAGTGTTAGCGTACGGGTTAGGATTAGGGGACGGGTGAGGGTCAGGCTTCGGGGAAGGGTTAGGGTTAGGGTTCGGGCTAGGGTTAGGGTTAGGGGACGGGGATGGTTTAGGGTCCAGGGGAGGGTACGACAACGCTTTAGGGGGAGCGTACGTGTGAGGGCGCGGGTTAGTGTTAGCGTACGGGTTAGGATTAGAGGACGGGTGAGGGTCAGGCTTCGGGGAAGTGTTAGTGTTAGCGTTCGGGCTAGGGTTAGGGTTAAGGGACGGGGACGGTTTAGGGTCCAGGGGAGGGTACGACAACGCTTTAGGGGGAGCGTACGTGTGAGGGCGCGGGTTAGTGTTAGTGTACGGGTTAGGATTAGGGGACGGGTGAGGGTCAGGCTTCGGGGAAGTGTTAGGGTTAGGGTTCGGGCTAGGGTTAGGGTTAGGGTACTTGGACGGTTTAGGGTCCAGGGGAGGGTACGACAACGCTTAAGGGGGAGCGTACGCGTGAGGGCGCGGGTTAGTGTTAGCGTACGGGTTAGGATTAGGGGACGGGTGAGGGTCAGGCTTCGGGCACGTGTTAGGCTTAGGGTTCGGGCTAGGGTTAGGGTTAGGGGACGGGGACGGTTTAGGGTCCAGGGGAGGGTACGAAAACGCTTAAGGGGGAGCGTACGCGTGAGGGCGCGGGTTAGTGTTAGCCTACGGGTTAGGATTAGAGGACGGGTGAGGGTCAGGCTTCGGGGACGTGTTAGGCTTAGGGTTCGGGCTAGGGTTAGGGTTAGGGGACGGGGACGGTTTAGGGTCCAGGGGAGGGTACGACAACGCTTTAGGGGGAGCGTACGCGTGACGGCAGGGGTTAGTGTTAGCGTACGGGTTAGGATTAGGGGACGGGAGAGGGCCAGGTTTCGGGGAAGCGTTAGGGTTAGCGTTCGGGCTAGGGTTAGGGTTAGGGGACGGGGACAGTTTAGGGTCGAGGGGAGAGTACGACAGCGCTTTAGGGGGAGCGTACGTGTGAGGGCGTGGGTTAGTGTTAGCGTATGGGTTAGGATTAGGGGACGGATGAGGGTCAGGCTTCGGTGAAGGGTTAGGGTTAGGGTTCGGCCTAGGGTTAGGGTTAGGGAACGGGGACGGTTTAGGGTCCAGGGGAGGGTAGGACAACGCTTTAGGGGGAGCGTACGTGTGAGGGCGCGGGTTAGTGTTAGCGTACGCGTTAGGATTATGGGACGGGTGAGGGTCAGGCTTCAGGGAAGGTTTAGGGATAGGTTTCCAGCTAGGGTTAGGGGACGGGGACGGGGACGGTTTAGGGTCCAGGGGAGGGTACGAAAACGCTTTAGGGGGAGCGTACGTGTGAGGGCACGGGTTAGTGTTAGCGTACGGGTTAGGATTAGGGGACGGGTGAGGGTCAGGCTTCGGGGAAGGGTTAGGGTTAGGGTTCGGGCTACGGTTAGGGTTAGGGGATGGAGACGGTTTAGGGTCCAGGGGAGGGTACGACAACGCTTTAGGGGGAGCGTACGCGTGAGGGCGCGGGTTAGTGTTAGCGTACGGGTTAGGATTAGGGGACGGGTGAGGGTCAGGCTTCGGGGAAGGGTTAGGGTTAGGGTTCGGGCTAGGGTTAGGGTTAGGGGACAGGGACGGTTTAGGGTCCAGGGGAGGGTACGACAACGCTTTAGGGGGAGCGTACGTGTGAGGGCGCGGGTTATTGTTAGCGTACGGGTTAGGATTAGGGGACGGGTGAGGGTCAGGCTTCGGGGAAGTGTTAGGGTTAGGGTTCGGGCTAGGGTTAGGGTTAGGGGACGGGGACGGTTTAGGGTCCAGGGGAGGGTACGACAACGCTTTAGGGGGAGCGTACGTGTGAGGGCGCGGGTTAGTGTTAGCGTACGGGTTAGGATTAGAGGACGGGTGAGGGTCAGGCTTCGGGGAAGTGTTAGTGTTAGCGTTCGGGCTAGGGTTAGGGTTAGGGGACGGGGACGGTTTAGGGTCCAGGGGAGGGTACGACAACACTTTAGGGGGAGCGTACGTGTGAGGGCGCGGGTTAGTGTTAGTATACGGGTTAGGATTAGGGGACGGGTGAGGGTCAGGCTTCGGGGAAGTGTTAGGGTTAGGGTTCGGGCTAGGGTTAGGGTTAGGGTACTGGGACGGTTTAGGGTCCAGGGGAGGGTACGACAATGCTTTAGGGGGAGCGTACGTGTGAGGGCGCGGGTTAGTGTTAGCGTACGGGTTAGGATTAGGCGACGGGTGAGGGTCAGGCTTCGGGGAAGGGTTAGGGTTAGGGTTCGGGCTAGGGTTAGGGTTAGGGGACGGGGACGGTTTAGGGTCCATGGGAGGGTACGACAACGCTTTAGGGGGAGTGTACGTGTGAGGGCGCGGTTTAGTGTTAACGTACGGGTTAGGATTAGGGGATGGGTGAGGGTCAGGCTTCGGGGAAGGGTTAGGGTTAGGGTTCGGGCAAGGGTTAGGGTTAGGGGACGGGGACGGTTTAGGGTCCAGGAGAGGGTACGACAACACTTTAGGGGCAGCGTACGTGTGAGGGTGCGGGTTAGTGTTAGCGTATGGGTTAGGATTAGGGGACGGGTGAGGGTCAGGCTTCGGGGAAGGGTTAGGCTTAGGGTTCGGGCTAGGGTTAGGGTTAGGGGACGGGGACGGTTTAGGGTCCAGGGGAGGGTACGACAACGCTTTAGGGGGAGCGTACGTGTGAGGGCGCGGGTTAGTGTTAGCGTACGGGTTAGGATTAGGGGACGGGTGAGGGTCAGGCTTCGGGGAAGGGTTAGGGTTAGGGTTCGGGCTAGGGTTAGGGTTAGGGGACGGGGATGGTTTAGGGTCCAGGGGAGGGTACGACAACGCTTTAGGGGGAGCGTACGTGTGAGGGCGCGGGTTAGTGTTAGCGTACGGGTTAGGATTAGAGGACGGGTGAGGGTCAGGCTTCGGGGAAGTGTTAGTGTTAGCGTTCGGGCTAGGGTTAGGGTTAAGGGACGGGGACGGTTTAGGGTCCAGGGGAGGGTACGACAACGCTTTAGGGGGAGCGTACGTGTGAGGGCGCGGGTTAGTGTTAGTGTACGGGTTAGGATTAGGGGACGGGTGAGGGTCAGGCTTCGGGGAAGTGTTAGGGTTAGGGTTCGGGCTAGGGTTAGGGTTAGGGTACTTGGACGGTTTAGGGTCCAGGGGAGGGTACGACAACGCTTAAGGGGGAGCGTACGCGTGAGGGCGCGGGTTAGTGTTAGCGTACGGGTTAGGATTAGGGGACGGGTGAGGGTCAGGCTTCGGGCACGTGTTAGGCTTAGGGTTCGGGCTAGGGTTAGGGTTAGGGGACGGGGACGGTTTAGGGTCCAGGGGAGGGTACGAAAACGCTTAAGGGGGAGCGTACGCGTGAGGGCGCGGGTTAGTGTTAGCCTACGGGTTAGGATTAGAGGACGGGTGAGGGTCAGGCTTCGGGGACGTGTTAGGCTTAGGGTTCGGGCTAGGGTTAGGGGACGGGGACGGTTTAGGGTCCAGGGGAGGGTACGACAACGCTTTAGGGGGAGCGTACGCGTGACGGCAGGGGTTAGTGTTAGCGTACGGGTTAGGATTAGGGGACGGGAGAGGGCCAGGTTTCGGGGAAGCGTTAGGGTTAGCGTTCGGGCTAGGGTTAGGGTTAGGGGACGGGGACAGTTTAGGGTCGAGGGGAGAGTACGACAGCGCTTTAGGGGGAGCGTACGTGTGAGGGCGTGGGTTAGTGTTAGCGTATGGGTTAGGATTAGGGGACGGATGAGGGTCAGGCTTCGGTGAAGGGTTAGGGTTAGGGTTCGGCCTAGGGTTAGGGTTAGGGAACGGGGACGGTTTAGGGTCCAGGGGAGGGTAGGACAACGCTTTAGGGGGAGCGTACGTGTGAGGGCGCGGGTTAGTGTTAGCGTACGCGTTAGGATTATGGGACGGGTGAGGGTCAGGCTTCAGGGAAGGTTTAGGGATAGGTTTCCGGCTAGGGTTAGGGGACGGGGACGGGGACGGTTTAGGGTCCAGGGGAGGGTACGAAAACGCTTTAGGGGGAGCGTACGTGTGAGGGCACGGGTTAGTGTTAGCGTACGGGTTAGGATTAGGGGACGGGTGAGGGTCAGGCTTCGGGGAAGGGTTAGGGTTAGGGTTCGGGCTACGGTTAGGGTTAGGGGATGGAGACGGTTTAGGGTCCAGGGGAGGGTACGACAACGCTTTAGGGGGAGCGTACTCGTGAGGGCGCGGGTTAGTGTTAGCGTACGGGTTAGGATTAGGGGACGGGTGAGGGTCAGGCTTCGGGGAAGGGTTAGGGTTAGGGTTCGGGCTAGGGTTAGGGTTAGGGGACGGGGACGGTTTAGGGTCCAGGGGAGGGTACGACAACGCTTTAGGGGGAGCGTACGTGTGAGGGCGCGGGTTATTGTTAGCGTACGGGTTAGGATTAGGGGACGGGTGAGGGTCAGGCTTCGGGGAAGTGTTAGGGTTAGGGTTCGGGCTAGGGTTAGGGTTAGGGGACGGGGACGGTTTAGGGTCCAGGGGAGGGTACGACAACGCTTTAGGGGGAGCGTACGTGTGAGGGCGCGGGTTAGTGTTAGCGTACGGGTTAGGATTAGAGGACGGGTGAGGGTCAGGCTTCGGGGAAGTGTTAGTGTTAGCGTTCGGGCTAGGGTTAGGGTTAGGGGACGGGGACGGTTTAGGGTCCAGGGGAGGGTACGACAACACTTTAGGGGGAGCGTACGTGTGAGGGCGCGGGTTAGTGTTAGTATACGGGTTAGGATTAGGGGACGGGTGAGGGTCAGGCTTCGGGGAAGTGTTAGGGTTAGGGTTCGGGCTAGGGTTAGGGTTAGGGTACTGGGACGGTTTAGGGTCCAGGGGAGGGTACGACAATGCTTTAGGGGGAGCGTACGTGTGAGGGCGCGGGTTAGTGTTAGCGTACGGGTTAGGATTAGGCGACGGGTGAGGGTCAGGCTTCGGGGAAGGGTTAGGGTTAGGGTTCGGGCTAGGGTTAGGGTTAGGGGACGGGGACGGTTTAGGGTCCATGGGAGGGTACGACAACGCTTTAGGGGGAGTGTACGTGTGAGGGCGCGGTTTAGTGTTAACGTACGGGTTAGGATTAGGGGATGGGTGAGGGTCAGGCTTCGGGGAAGGGTTAGGGTTAGGGTTCGGGCAAGGGTTAGGGTTAGGGGACGGGGACGGTTTAGGGTCCAGGAGAGGGTACGACAACACTTTAGGGGCAGCGTACGTGTGAGGGTGCGGGTTAGTGTTAGCGTATGGGTTAGGATTAGGGGACGGGTGAGGGTCAGGCTTCGGGGAAGGGTTAGGCTTAGGGTTCGGGCTAGGGTTAGGGTTAGGGGACGGGGACGGTTTAGGGTCCAGGGGAGGGTACGACAACGCTTTAGGGGGAGCGTACGTGTGAGGGCGCGGGTTAGTGTTAGCGTACGGGTTAGGATTAGGGGACGGGTGAGGGTCAGGCTTCGGGGAAGGGTTAGGGTTAGGGTTCGGGCTAGGGTTAGGGTTAGGGGACGGGGATGGTTTAGGGTCCAGGGGAGGGTACGACAACGCTTTAGGGGGAGCGTACGTGTGAGGGCGCGGGTTAGTGTTAGCGTACGGGTTAGGATTAGAGGACGGGTGAGGGTCAGGCTTCGGGGAAGTGTTAGTGTTAGCGTTCGGGCTAGGGTTAGGGTTAGGGGACGGGGACGGTTTAGGGTCCAGGGGAGGGTACGACAACGCTTTAGGGGGAGCGTACGTGTGAGGGCGCGGGTTAGTGTTAGTGTACGGGTTAGGATTAGGGGACGGGTGAGGGTCAGGCTTCGGGGAAGTGTTAGGGTTAGGGTTCGGGCTAGGGTTAGGGTTAGGGTACTTGGACGGTTTAGGGTCCAGGGGAGGGTACGACAACGCTTAAGGGGGAGCGTACGCGTGAGGGCGCGGGTTAGTGTTAGCGTACGGGTTAGGATTAGGGGACGGGTGAGGGTCAGGCTTCGGGCACGTGTTAGGCTTAGGGTTCGGGCTAGGGTTAGGGTTAGGGGACGGGGACGGTTTAGGGTCCAGGGGAGGGTACGAAAACGCTTAAGGGGGAGCGTACGCGTGAGGGCGCGGGTTAGTGTTAGCCTACGGGTTAGGATTAGAGGACGGGTGAGGGTCAGGCTTCGGGGACGTGTTAGGCTTAGGGTTCGGGCTAGGGTTAGGGTTAGGGGACGGGGACGGTTTAGGGTCCAGGGGAGGGTACGACAACGCTTTAGGGGGAGCGTACGCGTGACGGCAGGGGTTAGTGTTAGCGTACGGGTTAGGATTAGGGGACGGGAGAGGGCCAGGTTTCGGGGAAGCGTTAGGGTTAGC
The DNA here is from genome assembly GCF_964374135.1 of Grampus griseus. Lineage (NCBI taxonomy): Eukaryota > Metazoa > Chordata > Mammalia > Artiodactyla > Delphinidae > Grampus > Grampus griseus. Next base: position 46,288 of record NW_028133031.1, read on the forward strand.
GTTCGGGCTAGGGTTAGGGTTAGGGGACAGGGACAGTTTAGGGTCGAGGGGAGAGTACGACAGCGCTTTAGGGGGAGCGTACGTGTGAGGGCGTGGGTTAGTGTTAGCGTATGGGTTAGGATTAGGGGACGGATGAGGGTCAGGCTTCGGTGAAGGGTTAGGGTTAGGGTTCGGCCTAGGGTTAGGGTTAGGGAACGGGGACGGTTTAGGGTCCAGGGGAGGGTAGGACAACGCTTTAGGGGGAGCGTACGTGTGAGGGCGCGGGTTAGTGTTAGCGTACGCGTTAGGATTATGGGACGGGTGAGGGTCAGGCTTCAGGGAAGGTTTAGGGATAGGTTTCCGGCTAGGGTTAGGGGACGGGGACGGGGACGGTTTAGGGTCCAGGGGAGGGTACGAAAACGCTTTAGGGGGAGCGTACGTGTGAGGGCACGGGTTAGTGTTAGCGTACGGGTTAGGATTAGGGGACGGGTGAGGGTCAGGCTTCGGGGAAGGGTTAGGGTTAGGGTTCGGGCTACGGTTAGGGTTAGGGGATGGAGACGGTTTAGGGTCCAGGGGAGGGTACGACAACGCTTTAGGGGGAGCGTACGCGTGAGGGCGCGGGTTAGTGTTAGCGTACGGGTTAGGATTAGGGGACGGGTGAGGGTCAGGCTTCGGGGAAGGGTTAGGGTTAGGGTTCGGGCTAGGGTTAGGGTTAGGGGACAGGGACGGTTTAGGGTCCAGGGGAGGGTACGACAACGCTTTAGGGGGAGCGTACGTGTGAGGGCGCGGGTTAGTGTTAGCGTACGGGTTAGGATTAGGGGACGGGTGAGGGTCAGGCTTCGGGGAAGTGTTAGGGTTAGGGTTCGGGCTAGGGTTAGGGTTAGGGGACGGGGACGGTTTAGGGTCCAGGGGAGGGTACGACAACGCTTTAGGGGGAGCGTACGTGTGAGGGCGCGGGTTAGTGTTAGCGTACGGGTTAGGATTAGAGGACGGGTGAGGGTCAGGCTTCGGGGAAGTGTTAGTGTTAGCGTTCGGGCTAGGGTTAGGGTTAGGGGACGGGGACGGTTTAGGGTCCAGGGGAGGGTACGACAACACTTTAGGGGGAGCGTACGTGTGAGGGCGCGGGTTAGTGTTAGTATACGGGTTAGGATTAGGGGACGGGTGAGGGTCAGGCTTCGGGGAAGTGTTAGGGTTAGGGTTCGGGCTAGGGTTAGGGTTAGGGTACTGGGACGGTTTAGGGTCCAGGGGAGGGTACGACAATGCTTTAGGGGGAGCGTACGTGTGAGGGCGCGGGTTAGTGTTAGCGTACGGGTTAGGATTAGGCGACGGGTGAGGGTCAGGCTTCGGGGAAGGGTTAGGGTTAGGGTTCGGGCTAGGGTTAGGGTTAGGGGACGGGGACGGTTTAGGGCCCATGGGAGGGTACGACAACGCTTTAGGGGGAGTGTACGTGTGAGGGCGCGGTTTAGTGTTAACGTACGGGTTAGGATTAGGGGATGGGTGAGGGTCAGGCTTCGGGGAAGGGTTAGGGTTAGGGTTCGGGCAAGGGTTAGGGTTAGGGGACGGGGACGGTTTAGGGTCCAGGAGAGGGTACGACAACACTTTAGGGGCAGCGTACGTGTGAGGGTGCGGGTTAGTGTTAGCGTATGGGTTAGGATTAGGGGACGCGTGAGGGTCAGGCTTCGGGGAAGGGTTAGGCTTAGGGTTCGGGCTAGGGTTAGGGTTAGGGGACGGGGACGGTTTAGGGTCCAGGGGAGGGTACGACAACGCTTTAGGGGGAGCGTACGTGTGAGGGCGCGGGTTAGTGTTAGCGTACGGGTTAGGATTAGGGGACGGGTGAGGGTCAGGCTTCGGGGAAGGGTTAGGGTTAGGGTTCGGGCTAGGGTTAGGGTTAGGGGACGGGGATGGTTTAGGGTCCAGGGGAGGGTACGACAACGCTTTAGGGGGAGCGTACGTGTGAGGGCGCGGGTTAGTGTTAGCGTACGGGTTAGGATTAGAGGACGGGTGAGGGTCAGGCTTCGGGGAAGTGTTAGTGTTAGCGTTCGGGCTAGGGTTAGGGTTAGGGGACGGGGACGGTTTAGGGTCCAGGGGAGGGTACGACAACGCTTTAGGGGGAGCGTACGTGTGAGGGCGCGGGTTAGTGTTAGTGTACGGGTTAGGATTAGGGGACGGGTGAGGGTCAGGCTTCGGGGAAGTGTTAGGGTTAGGGTTCGGGCTAGGGTTAGGGTTAGGGTACTTGGACGGTTTAGGGTCCAGGGGAGGGTACGACAACGCTTAAGGGGGAGCGTACGCGTGAGGGCGCGGGTTAGTGTTAGCGTACGGGTTAGGATTAGGGGACGGGTGAGGGTCAGGCTTCGGGCACGTGTTAGGCTTAGGGTTCGGGCTAGGGTTAGGGTTAGGGGACGGGGACGGTTTAGGGTCCAGGGGAGGGTACGAAAACGCTTAAGGGGGAGCGTACGCGTGAGGGCGCGGGTTAGTGTTAGCCTACGGGTTAGGATTAGAGGACGGGTGAGGGTCAGGCTTCGGGGACGTGTTAGGCTTAGGGTTCGGGCTAGGGTTAGGGTTAGGGGACGGGGACGGTTTAGGGTCCAGCGGAGGGTACGACAACGCTTTAGGGGGAGCGTACGCGTGACGGCAGGGGTTAGTGTTAGCGTACGGGTTAGGATTAGGGGACGGGAGAGGGCCAGGTTTCGGGGAAGCGTTAGGGTTAGCGTTCAGGCTAGGGTTAGGGTTAGGGGACGGGGACAGTTTAGGGTCGAGGGGAGAGTACGACAGCGCTTTAGGGGGAGCGTACGTGTGAGGGCGTGGGTTAGTGTTAGCGTATGGGTTAGGATTAGGGGACGGATGAGGGTCAGGCTTCGGTGAAGGGTTAGGGTTAGGGTTCGGCCTAGGGTTAGGGTTAGGGAACGGGGACGGTTTAGGGTCCAGGGGAGGGTAGGACAACGCTTTAGGGGGAGCGTACGTGTGAGGGCGCGGGTTAGTGTTAGCGTACGCGTTAGGATTATGGGACGGGTGAGGGTCAGGCTTCGGGGAAGGTTTAGGGATAGGTTTCCGGCTAGGGTTAGGGGACGGGGACGGGGACGGTTTAGGGTCCAGGGGAGGGTACGAAAACGCTTTAGGGGGAGCGTACGTGTGAGGGCACGGGTTAGTGTTAGCGTACGGGTTAGGATTAGGGGACGGGTGAGGGTCAGGCTTCGGGGAAGGGTTAGGGTTAGGGTTCGGGCTACGGTTAGGGTTAGGGGATGGAGACGGTTTAGGGTCCAGGGGAGGGTACGACAACGCTTTAGGGGGAGCGTACGCGTGAGGGCGCGGGTTAGTGTTAGCGTACGGGTTAGGATTAGGGGACGGGTGAGGGTCAGGCTTCGGGGAAGGGTTAGGGTTAGGGTTCGGGCTAGGGTTAGGGTTAGGGGACGGGGACGGTTTAGGGTCCAGGGGAGGGTACGACAACGCTTTAGGGGGAGCGTACGTGTGAGGGCGCGGGTTATTGTTAGCGTACGGGTTAGGATTAGGGGACGGGTGAGGGTCAGGCTTCGGGGAAGTGTTAGGGTTAGGGTTCGGGCTAGGGTTAGGGTTAGGGGACGGGGACGGTTTAGGGTCCAGGGGAGGGTACGACAACGCTTTAGGGGGAGCGTACGTGTGAGGGCGCGGGTTAGTGTTAGCGTACGGGTTAGGATTAGAGGACGGGTGAGGGTCAGGCTTCGGGGAAGTGTTAGTGTTAGCGTTCGGGCTAGGGCTAGGGTTAGGGGACGGGGACGGTTTAGGGTCCAGGGGAGGGTACGACAACGCTTTAGGGGGAGCGTACGTGTGAGGGCGCGGGTTAGTGTTAGCGTACGGGTTAGGATTAGAGGACGGGTGAGGGTCAGGCTTCGGGGAAGTGTTAGTGTTAGCGTTCGGGCTAGGGTTAGGGTTAGGGGACGGGGACGGTTTAGGGTCCAGGGGAGGGTACGACAACACTTTAGGGGGAGCGTACGTGTGAGGGCGCGGGTTAGTGTTAGTATACGGGTTAGGATTAGGGGACGGGTGAGGGTCAGGCTTCGGGGAAGTGTTAGGGTTAGGGTTCGGGCTAGGGTTAGGGTTAGGGTACTGGGACGGTTTAGGGTCCAGGGGAGGGTACGACAATGCTTTAGGGGGAGCGTACGTGTGAGGGCGCGGGTTAGTGTTAGCGTACGGGTTAGGATTAGGCGACGGGTGAGGGTCAGGCTTCGGGGAAGGGTTAGGGTTAGGGTTCGGGCTAGGGTTAGGGTTAGGGGACGGGGACGGTTTAGGGTCCATGGGAGGGTACGACAACGCTTTAGGGGGAGTGTACGTGTGAGGGCGCGGTTTAGTGTTAACGTACGGGTTAGGATTAGGGGATGGGTGAGGGTCAGGCTTCGGGGAAGGGTTAGGGTTAGGGTTCGGGCAAGGGTTAGGGTTAGGGGACGGGGACGGTTTAGGGTCCAGGAGAGGGTACGACAACACTTTAGGGGCAGCGTACGTGTGAGGGTGCGGGTTAGTGTTAGCGTATGGGTTAGGATTAGGGGACGGGTGAGGGTCAGGCTTCGGGGAAGGGTTAGGCTTAGGGTTCGGGCTAGGGTTAGGGTTAGGGGACGGGGACGGTTTAGGGTCCAGGGGAGGGTACAACAACGCTTTAGGGGGAGCGTACGTGTGAGGGCGCGGGTTAGTGTTAGCGTACGGGTTAGGATTAGGGGACGGGTGAGGGTCAGGCTTCGGGGAAGGGTTAGGGTTAGGGTTCGGGCTAGGGTTAGGGTTAGGGGACGGGGATGGTTTAGGGTCCAGGGGAGGGTACGACAACGCTTTAGGGGGAGCGTACGTGTGAGGGCGCGGGTTAGTGTTAGCGTACGGGTTAGGATTAGAGGACGGGTGAGGGTCAGGCTTCGGGCACGTGTTAGGCTTAGGGTTCGGGCTAGGGTTAGGGTTAGGGGACGGGGACGGTTTAGGGTCCAGGGGAGGGTACGAAAACGCTTAAGGGGGAGCGTACGCGTGAGGGCGCGGGTTAGTGTTAGCCTACGGGTTAGGATTAGAGGACGGGTGAGGGTCAGGCTTCGGGGACGTGTTAGGCTTAGGGTTCGGGCTAGGGTTAGGGTTAGGGGACGGGGACGGTTTAGGGTCCAGGGGAGGGTACGACAACGCTTTAGGGGGAGCGTACGCGTGACGGCAGGGGTTAGTGTTAGCGTACGGGTTAGGATTAGGGGACGGGAGAGGGCCAGGTTTCGGGGAAGCGTTAGGGTTAGCGTTCGGGCTAGGGTTAGGGTTAGGGGACGGGGACAGTTTAGGGTCGAGGGGAGAGTACGACAGCGCTTTAGGGGGAGCGTACGTGTGAGGGCGTGGGTTAGTGTTAGCGTATGGGTTAGGATTAGGGGACGGATGAGGGTCAGGCTTCGGTGAAGGGTTAGGGTTAGGGTTCGGCCTAGGGTTAGGGTTAGGGAACGGGGACGGTTTAGGGTCCAGGGGAGGGTAGGACAACGCTTTAGGGGGAGCGTACGTGTGAGGGCGCGGGTTAGTGTTAGCGTACGCGTTAGGATTATGGGACGGGTGAGGGTCAGGCTTCAGGGAAGGTTTAGGGATAGGTTTCCGGCTAGGGTTAGGGGACGGGGACGGGGACGGTTTAGGGTCCAGGGGAGGGTACGAAAACGCTTTAGGGGGAGCGTACGTGTGAGGGCACGGGTTAGTGTTAGCGTACGGGTTAGGATTAGGGGACGGGTGAGGGTCAGGCTTCGGGGAAGGGTTAGGGTTAGGGTTCGGGCTACGGTTAGGGTTAGGGGATGGAGACGGTTTAGGGTCCAGGGGAGGGTACGACAACGCTTTAGGGGGAGCGTACGCGTGAGGGCGCGGGTTAGTGTTAGCGTACGGGTTAGGATTAGGGGACGGGTGAGGGTCAGGCTTCGGGGAAGGGTTAGGGTTAGGGTTCGGGCTAGGGTTAGGGTTAGGGGACAGGGACGGTTTAGGGTCCAGGGGAGGGTACGACAACGCTTTAGGGGGAGCGTACGTGTGAGGGCGCGGGTTATTGTTAGCGTACGGGTTAGGATTAGGGGACGGGTGAGGGTCAGGCTTCGGGGAAGTGTTAGGGTTAGGGTTCGGGCTAGGGTTAGGGTTAGGGGACGGGGACGGTTTAGGGTCCAGGGGAGGGTACGACAACGCTTTAGGGGGAGCGTACGTGTGAGGGCGCGGGTTAGTGTTAGCGTACGGGTTAGGATTAGAGGACGGGTGAGGGTCAGGCTTCGGGGAAGTGTTAGTGTTAGCGATCGGGCTAGGGTTAGGGTTAGGGGACGGGGACGGTTTAGGGTCCAGGGGAGGGTACGACAACGCTTTAGGGGGAGCGTACGTGTGAGGGCGCGGGTTAGTGTTAGTGTACGGGTTAGGATTAGGGGACGGGTGAGGGTCAGGCTTCGGGGAAGTGTTAGGGTTAGGGTTCGGGCTAGGGTTAGGGTTAGGGTACTGGGACGGTTTAGGGTCCAGGGGAGGGTACGACAATGCTTTAGGGGGAGCGTACGTGTGAGGGCGCGGGTTAGTGTTAGCGTACGGGTTAGGATTAGGCGACGGGTGAGGGTCAGGCTTCGGGGAAGGGTTAGGGTTAGGGTTCGGGCTAGGGTTAGTGTTAGGGGACGGGGACGGTTTAGGGTCCATGGGAGGGTACGACAACGCTTTAGGGGGAGTGTACGTGTGAGGGCGCGGTTTAGTGTTAACGTACGGGTTAGGATTAGGGGATGGGTGAGGGTCAGGCTTCGGGGAAGGGTTAGGGTTAGGGTTCGGGCAAGGGTTAGGGTTAGGGGACGGGGACGGTTTAGGGTCCAGGGGAGGGTACGACAACGCTTTAGGGGGAGCGTACGTGTGAGGGCGCGGGTTAGTGTTAGCGTACGGGTTAGGATTAGGGGACGGGTGAGGGTCAGGCTTCGGGGAAGGGTTAGGGTTAGGGTTCGGGCTAGGGTTAGGGTTAGGGGACGGGGATGGTTTAGGGTCCAGGGGAGGGTACGACAACGCTTTAGGGGGAGCGTACGTGTGAGGGCGCGGGTTAGTGTTAGCGTACGGGTTAGGATTAGAGGACGGGTGAGGGTCAGGCTTCGGGGAAGTGTTAGTGTTAGCGTTCGGGCTAGGGTTAGGGTTAGGGGACGGGGACGGTTTAGGGTCCAGGGGAGGGTACGACAACGCTTTAGGGGGAGCGTATGTGTGAGGGCGCGGGTTAGTGTTAGTGTACGGGTTAGGATTAGGGGACGGGTGAGGGTCAGGCTTCGGGGAAGTGTTAGGGTTAGGGTTCGGGCTAGGGTTAGGGTTAGGGTACTGGGACGGTTTAGGGTCCAGGGGAGGGTACGACAATGCTTTAGGGGGAGCGTACGTGTGAGGGCGCGGGTTAGTGTTAGCGTACGGGTTAGGATTAGGCGACGTGTGAGGGTCAGGCTTCGGGGAAGGGTTAGGGTTAGGGTTCGGGCTAGGGTTAGGGTTAGGGGACGGGGACGGTTTAGGGTCCAGGGGAGGGTACGACAACGCTTTAGGGGGAGTGTACGTGTGAGGGCGCGGTTTAGTGTTAACGTACGGGTTAGGATTAGGGGACGGGTGAGGGTCAGGCTTCGGGGAAGGGTTAGGGTTAGGGTTCGGGCAAGGGTTAGGGTTAGGGGACGGGGATGGTTTAGGGTCCAGGAGAGGGTACGACAACACTTTAGGGGCAGCGTACGTGTGAGGGTGCGGGTTAGTGTTAGCGTATGGGTTAGGATTAGGGGACGGGTGAGGGTCAGGCTTCGGGGAAGGGTTAGGCTTAGGGTTCGGGCTAGGGTTAGGGTTAGGGGACGGGGACGGTTTAGGGTCCAGGGGAGGGTACGACAACGCTTTAGGGGGAGCGTACGTGTGAGGGCCCGGGTTAGTGTTAGCGTACGGGTTAGGATTAGGGGACGGGTGAGGGTCAGGCTTCGGGGAAGGGTTAGGGTTAGGGTTCGGGCTAGGGTTAGGGTTAGGGGACGGGGACGGTTTAGGGTCCAGGGGAGGGTACGACAACGCTTTAGGGGGAGCGTACGTGTGAGGGCGCGGGTTAGTGTTAGCGTACGGGTTAGGATTAGAGGACGGGTGAGGGTCAGGCTTCGGGGATGTGTTAGTGTTAGCGTTCGGGCTAGGGTTAGGGTTAGGGGACGGGGCGGTTTAGGGTTCAGGGGAGGGTACGACAACGCTTTAGGGGGAGCGTACGTGTGAGGGCGCGGGTTAGTGTTAGTGTACGGGTTAGGATTAGGGGACGGGTGAGGGTCAGGCTTCGGGGAAGTGTTAGGGTTAGGGTTCGGGCTAGGGTTAGGGTTAGGGTACTTGGACGGTTTAGGGTCCAGGGGAGGGTACGACAACGCTTAAGGGGGAGCGTACGCGTGAGGGCGCGGGTTAGTGTTAGCGTACGGGTTAGGATTAGGGGACGGGTGAGGGTCAGGCTTCGGGCACGTGTTAGGCTTAGGGTTCGGGCTAGGGTTAGGGTTAGGGGACGGGGACGGTTTAGGGTCCAGGGGAGGGTACGAAAACGCTTAAGGGGGAGCGTACGCGTGAGGGCGCGGGTTAGTGTTAGCGTACGGGTTAGGATTAGAGGACGGGTGAGGGTCAGGCTTCGGGGACGTGTTAGGCTTAGGGTTCGGGCTAGGGTTAGGGTTAGGGGACGGGGACGGTTTAGGGTCCAGGGGAGGGTACGACAACGCTTTAGGGGGAGCGTACGCGTGACGGCATGGGTTAGTGTTAGCGTACGGGTTAGGATTAGGGGACGGGAGAGGGCCAGGTTTCGGGGAAGCGTTAGGGTTAGCGTTCGGGCTAGGGTTAGGGTTAGGGGACGGGGACAGTTTAGGGTCCAGGGGAGAGTACGACAGCGCTTTAGGGGGAGCGTACGTGTGAGGGCGTGGGTTAGTGTTAGCGTATGGGTTAGGATTAGGGGACGGATGAGGGTCAGGCTTCGGTGAAGGGTTAGGCTTAGGGTTCGGCCTAGGGTTAGGGTTAGGGAACGGGGACGGTTTAGGGTCCAGGGGAGGGTACGACAACGCTTTAGGGGGAGCGTACGTGTGAGGGCGCGGGTTAGTGTTAGCGTACGGGTTAGGATTAGGGGACGGGTGAGGGTCAGGCTTCGGGGAAGGGTTAGGGTTAGGGTTCGGGCTAGGGTTAGGGTTAGGGGACGGGGACGGTTTAGGGTCCAGGGGAGGGTACGACAACGCTTTAGGGGGAGCGTACGTGTGAGGGCGAGGGTTATTGTTAGCGTACGGGTTAGGATTAGGGGACGGGTGAGGGTCAGGCTTCGGGGAAGGGTTAGGGTTAGGGTTCGGGCTAGGGTTAGGGTTAGGGGACGGGGACGGTTTAGGGTCCAGGGGAGGGTACGACAACGCTTTAGGGGGAGCGTACGTGTGAGGGCGCGGGTTAGTGTTAGCGTACGGGTTAGGATTAGAGGACGGGTGAGGGTCAGGCTTCGGGGAAGTGTTAGTGTTAGCGATCGGGCTAGGGTTAGGGTTAGGGGACGGGGACGGTTTAGGGTCCAGGGGAGGGTACGACAACGCTTTAGGGGGAGCGTACGTGTGAGGGCGCGGGTTAGTGTTAGTGTACGGGTTAGGATTAGGGGACGGGTGAGGGTCAGGCTTCGGGGAAGTGTTAGGGTTAGGGTTCGGGCTAGGGTTAGGGTTAGGGTACTGGGACGGTTTAGGGTCCAGGGGAGGGTACGACAATGCTTTAGGGGGAGCGTACGTGTGAGGGCGCGGGTTAGTGTTAGCGTACGGGTTAGGATTAGGCGACGGGTGAGGGTCAGGCTTCGGGGAAGGGTTAGGGTTAAAGTTCGGGCTAGGGTTAGGGTTAGGGGACGGGGACGGTTTAGGGTCCAGGGGAGGGTACGACAACGCTTTAGGGGGAGCGTACGTGTGAGGGCGCGGTTTAGTGTTAACGTACGGGTTAGGATTAGGGGACGGGTGAGGGTCAGGCTTCGGGGAAGGGTTAGGGTTAGGGTTCGGGCAAGGGTTAGGGTTAGGGCACGGGGACGGTTTAGGGTCCAGGAGAGGGTACGACAACACTTTAGGGGCAGCGTACGTGTGAGGGTGCGGGTTAGTGTTAGCGTATGGGTTAGGATTAGGGGACGGGTGAGGGTCAGGCTTCGGGGAAGGGTTAGGTTTAGGGTTCGGACTAGGGTTAGGGGACGGTTCAGGGTCCACAGGAGGGTACGACAACGCTTCAGGGGGAGCGTACGCGTGAGGGCACGGGTTAGTGTTAGCGTACGGGTTAGGATTAGGGGACGGGTGAGGGTCAGGCTTCGGGGAAGGGTTAGGGTTAGGGTTCGGACTAGGGTTAGGGTTAGGGGACGGGGACGGTTTAGGGTCCAGGGGAGGGTACGACAACACTTTAGGGGGAGCGTACGTTTGAGGGCACGGGTTAGTGTTAGCGTACGGGTTAGGATTAGGGGACGGGTGAGGGTCAGGCTTCGGGGAAGGGTTAGGCTTAGGGTTCGGGCTAGGGTTAGGGTTAGGGTACGGGGACGGTTTAGGGTCCAGGGGAGGGTACGACAACGCTTAAGGGGGAGCGTACGCGTGAGGGCGCGGGTTAGTGTTAGCGTACGGGTTAGGATTAGGGGACGGGTGAGGGTCAGGCTTCGGGCACGTGTTAGGCTTAGGGTTCGGGCTAGGGTTAGGGTTAGGGGACGGGGACGGTTTAGGGTCCAGGGGAGAGTACGACAGCGCTTTAGGGGGAGCGTACGTGTGAGGGCGCGTGTTAGTGTTAGCGTACGGGTTAGGATTAGGGGACGGTTGAGGGTCAGGCTTCGGGGAAGGGTTAGGGTTAGGGTTCGGGCTAGGGTTAAGGTTAGGGTACGGGGACGGTTTAGGGTCCAGGGGAGGGTACGACAACGCTTTAGGGGGAGCGTACGTGTGAGGGCGCGGGTTAGTGTTAGCGTACGGGTTAGCATTAGGGGACGGGAGAGGGTCAGGCTTCGGGGAAGGGTTAGGGTTAGGGTTCGGGCTAGGGTTAGGGTTAGGGGACGGGGACGGTTTAGGGTCCAGGGGAGGGTACGACAACGCTTTAGGGGGAGCGTACGTGTGAGGGCGCGGGTTAGTGTTAGCGTACGGGTTAGGATTAGGGGACGGGTGAGGGTCAGGCTTCGGGGAAGTGTTAGGGTTAGGGTTCGGGCTAGGGTTAGGGTTAGGGGACGGGGACGGTTTAGGGTCCAGGGGAGGGAACGAAAACGCTTTAGGGGGATCGTACATGTGAGGGCGCGGTTTAGTGTTAACGTACGGGTTAGGATTAGGGGACGGGTGAGGGTCAGGCTTCGGGGAAGGGTTAGGGTTAGGGTTCAGGCAAGGGTTAGGGTTAGGGGACGGGGACGGTTTACGGTCCAGGGGAGGGTACGACAACACTTTAGGGGCAGCGTACGTGTGAGGGTGCGGGTTAGTGTTAGCGTATGGTTTAGGATTAGGGGACGGGTGAGGGTCAGGCTTCGGGGAAGGGTTAGGTTTAGGGTTCGGACCAGGGTTAGGGATAGGGTTAGGGGACGGTTCAGGGTCCACAGGAGGGTACGACAACGCTTCAGGGGGAGCGTACGCGTGAGGGCGCGGGTTAGTGTTAGCGTACGGGTTAGTATTAGGGGACGGGTGAGGGTCATGCTTCGGGGAAGGGTTAGGGTTAGGGTTCGGACTAGGGTTAGGGTTAGGGGACGGGGACGGTTTAGGGTCCAGGGGAGGGTACGACAACACTTTAGGGGGAGCGTACGTGTGAGGGCGTGGGTTAGTGTTAGCGTACGGGTTAGGGTTAGGGGACGGGTGAGGGTCAGGCTTCGGGGAAGGGTTAGGCTTAGGGTTCGGGCTAGGGTAAGGGTTAGGGGACGGGGACGGTTTAGGGTCCAGGGGAGGGTACGACAGCGCTTTAGGGGGAGCGTACGTGTGAGGGCGTTGGTTAGTGTTAGCGTATGGGTTAGGATTAGGGGACGGATGAGGGTCAGGCTTCGGTGAAGGGTTAGGTTTAGGGTTCGGCCTAGGGTTAGGGTTAGGGGACGGGGACGGTTTAGGGTCCAGGGGAGTGTACGACAATGCTTTAGGGGGAGCGTACGTGTGAGGGCGCGGGGTAGTGTTAGCGTACGCGTTAGGATTATAGGACGGGTGAGGGTCAGGCTTCAGGGAAGGGTTAGGGATATGTTTCGGGCTAGGGTTAGGGTTAGGGGATGGGGACGGTTTAGGGTCCAGGGGAGGGTACGAAAACGCTTTAGGGGGAGCGTACGTGTGAGGGCACAGGTTAGTGTTAGCGTACGGGTTAGGATTAGGTGACGGGTGAGGGTCAGGCTTCGTGGAAGCATTAGGCTTAGGGTTCGGGCTAGGGTTAGGGTTAGGGGACGGGGACGGTTTAGGGTCCAGGGGAGGGTACGACAACGCTTTAGGGGGAGCGTACGTGTGAGGGCGCGGGTTAGTGTTAGCGTACGGGTTAGGATTAGGGGACGGTTGAGGGTCAGGCTTCGGGGAAGGGTTAGGGTTAGGGTTCGGGCTAGGGTTAAGGTTAGGGGACGGGGACGGTTTAGGGTCCAGGGGAGGGTACGACAACGCTTTAGGGGCAGCGTACGTGTGAGGGCGCGGGTTAGTGTTAGCGTACGGGTTAGGATTAGGGGACGGGTGAGGGTCAGGCTTCGGGGAAGTGTTAGGGTTAGGGTTCGGGCTACGGTTAGGGTTAGGGGACGGAGACGGTTTAGGGTCCAGCGGAGGGTACGACAACGCTTTAGGGGGAGCGTACGCGTGAGGGCGTGGGTTAGTGTTAGCGTACGGGTTAGGATTAGGGGACGGGTGAGGGTCAGGCTTCGGGGAAGGGTTAGGGTTAGGGTTCGGGCTAGGGTTAGGGTTAGGGGACGGGGACGGTTTAGGGTCCAGGGGAGGGTACGACAACGCTTTAGGGGGAGCGTACGTGTGAGGTCACGGGTTAGTGTTAGCGTACGGGTTAGGATTAGGGGACGGGAGAGGGTCAGGCTTCGGGGAAGGGTTAGGGTTAGGGTTCCGGATAGGGTTAGGGTTAGGGGACGGGGACGGTTTAGGGTCCAGGGGAGGGTACGACAACGCTTTAGGGGGAGCGTACGTGTGAGGGCGCGGGTTATTGTTAGCGTACGGGTTAGGATTAGGGGACGGGTGAGGGTCAGGCTTCGGGGAAGGGTTAGGGTTAGGGTTCGGGCTACGCTTAGGGTTAGGGGATGGAGACGGTTTAGGGTCCAGGGGAGGGTACGACAACGCTTTAGGGGGAGCGTACGTGTGAGGGCGCGGGTTAGTGTTAGCGTACGGGTTAGGATTAGGTGACGGGTGAGGGTCAGGCTTCGGGGAAGGGTTAGGGTTAGGGTTCGGGCTAGGGTTAGGGTTAGGGGACGGGGACGGTTTAGGGTCCAGGGGAGGGTACGACAACGCTTTAGGGGGAGCGTACGTGTGAGGGCGCGGTTTAGTGTTAGCGTACGGGTTAGGATTAGGGGACGGGTGAGGGTCAGGCTTCGGGGAAGGGTTAGGGTTAGGGTTCGGGCTAGGGTTAGGGTTAGGGGACGGGGACGATTTAGGGTCCAGGGGAGGGTACGACAACGCTTTAGGGGGAGCGTACGCGTGACGGCACGGGTTAGTGTTAGCGTACGCGTTAGGATTAGGGGACGGGAGAGGGCCAGGTTTCGGGGAAACGTTAGGGTTAGCGTTCGGGCTAGGGTTAGGGTTAGGGGACGGGGACGGATTAGGGTCCAGGGGAGAGTACGAGAGCGCTTTAGGGGGAGCGTACGTGTGAGGGCGTGGGTTAGTGTTAGCGTATGGGTTAGGATTAGGGGACGGATGAGGGTCAGGCTTCGGTGAAGGGTTAGGGTTAGGGTTCGGCCTAGGGTTAGGGTTAGGGGACGGGGACGGTTTAGGTTCCAGGGGAGGGTAGGACAAAGCTTTAGGGGGAGCGTACGTGTGAGGGCGCGGGTTAGTGTTAGCGTACGCGTTAGGATTATGGGACGGGTGAGGGTCAGGCTTCAGGGAAGGTTTAGGGATAGGTTTCCGGCTAGGGTTAGGGTTAGGGGACGGGGACGGTTTAGGGTCCAGGGGAGGGTACGAAAACGCTTTAGGGGGAGCGTACGTGTGAGGGCACGGGTTAGTGTTAGCGTACGTGTTAGGATTAGGGGACGGGTGAGGGTCAGGCTTCGGGGAAGGGTTAGGGTTAGGGTTCGGGCTACGGTTAGGGTTAGGGGACGGGGACGGTTTAGGGTCCAGGGGAGGGTACGACAACGCTTTAGGGGGAGCGTACGTGTGAGGGCGCGGGTTAGTGTTAGCGTACGGGTTAGGATTAGAGGACGGGTGAGGGTCAGGCTTCGGGGAAGTGTTAGTGTTAGCGATCGGGCTAGGGTTAGGGTTAGGGGACGGGGACGGTTTAGGGTCCAGGGGAGGGTACGACAACGCTTTAGGGGGAGCGTACGTGTGAGGGCGCGGGTTAGTGTTAGTGTACGGGTTAGGATTAGGGGACGGTTGAGGGTCAGGCTTCGGGGAAGTGTTAGGGTTAGGGTTCGGGCTAGGGTTAGGGTTAGGGTACTGGGATGGTTTAGGGTCCAGGGGAGGGTACGACAATGCTTTAGGGGGAGCGTACGTGTGAGGGCGCAGGTTAGTGTTAGCGTACGGGTTAGGATTAAGCGACGGGTGAGGGTCAGGCTTCGGGGAAGGGTTAGGGTTAGGGTTCGGGCTAGGGTTAGGGTTAGGGGACGGGGACGGTTTAGGGTCCAGGGGAGGGTACGACAACGCTTTAGGGGGAGCGTACGTGTGAGGGCGCGGTTTAGTGTTAACGTACGGGTTAGGATTAGGGGACGGGTGAGGGTCAGGCTTCGGGGAAGGGTTAGGGTTAGGGTTCGGGCAAGGGTTAGGGTTAGGGGACGGGGACGGTTTAGGGTCCAGGAGAGGGTACGACAACACTTTAGGGGCAGCGTACGTGTGAGGGTGCGGGTTAGTGTTAGCGTATGGGTTAGGATTAGGGGACGGGTGAGGGTCAGGCTTCGGGGAAGGGTTAGGTTTAGGGTTCGGACTAGGGTTAGGGATAGGGTTAGGGGACGGTTCAGGGTCCACAGGAGGGTACGACAACGCTTCAGGGGGAGCGTACGCGTGAGGGCGCGGGTTAGTGTTAGCGTACGGGTTAGGATTAGGGGACGGGTGAGGGTCAGTCTTCGGGGAAGGGTTAGGGTTAGGGTTCGGACTAGGGTTAGGGTTAGGGGATGGGGACGGTTTAGGGTCCAGGGGAGGGTACGACAACACTTTAGGGGGAGCGTACGTTTGAGGGCGCGGGTTAGTGTTAGCGTACGGGTTAGGGTTAGGGGACGGGTGGGGGTCAGGCTTCGGGGAAGGGTTAGGCTTAGGGTTCGGGCTAGGGTTAGGGTTAGGGGACGGGGACGGTTTAGGGTCCAGGGGAGGGTACGACAACGCTTAAGGGGGAGCGTACGCGTGAGGGCGCGGGTTAGTGTTAGCGTACGGGTTAGGATTAGGGGACGGGTGAGGGTCAGGCTTCGGGCACGTGTTAGGCTTAGGGTTCGGGCTAGGGTTAGGGTTAGGGGACGGGGACGGTTTAGGGTCCAGGGGAGAGTACGACAGCGCTTTAGGGGGAGCGTACGTGTGAGGGCGCGGGTTAGTGTTAGCGTACGGGTTAGGATTAGGGGACGGTTGAGGGTCAGGCTTCGGGAAAGGGTTAGGGTTAGGGTTCGGGCTAGGGTTAAGGTTAGGGGACGGGGACGGTTTAGGGTCCAGGGGAGGGTACGACAACGCTTTAGGGGGAGCGTACGTATGAGGGCGTGGGTTAGTGTTAGCGTACGGGTTAGGATTAGGGGACGGGAGAGGGTCAGGCTTCGGGGAAGGGTTAGGGTTAGGGTTCGGGCTAGGGTTAGGGTTAGGGGACGGGGACGGTTTAGGGTCCAGGGGAGGGTACGACAACGCTTTAGGGGGAGCGTACGTGTGAGGGCGCGGGTTAGTGTTAGCGTACGGGTTAGGATTAGGGGACGGATGAGGGTCAGGCTTCGGTGAAGGGTTAGGGTTAGGGTTCGGCCTAGGGTTAGGGTTAGGGGACGGGGACGGTTTAGGTTCCAGGGGAGGGTAGGACAAAGCTTTAGGGGGAGCGTACGTGTGAGGGCGCGGGTTAGTGTTAGCGTACGCGTTAGGATTATGGGACGGGTGAGGGTCAGGCTTCAGGGAAGGTTTAGGGATAGGTTTCCGGCTAGGGTTAGGGTTAGGGGACGGGGACGGTTTAGGGTCCAGGGGAGGGTACGAAAACGCTTTAGGGGGAGCGTACGTGTGAGGGCACGGGTTAGTGTTAGCGTACGTGTTAGGATTAGGGGACGGGTGAGGGTCAGGCTTCGGGGAAGGGTTAGGGTTAGGGTTCGGGCTACGGTTAGGGTTAGGGGACGGGGACGGTTTAGGGTCCAGGGGAGGGTACGACAACGCTTTAGGGGGAGCGTACGTGTGAGGGCGCGGGTTAGTGTTAGCGTACGGGTTAGGATTAGAGGACGGGTGAGGGTCAGGCTTCGGGGAAGTGTTAGTGTTAGCGATCGGGCTAGGGTTAGGGTTAGGGGACGGGGACGGTTTAGGGTCCAGGGGAGGGTACGACAACGCTTTAGGGGGAGCGTACGTGTGAGGGCGCGGGTTAGTGTTAGTGTACGGGTTAGGATTAGGGGACGGTTGAGGGTCAGGCTTCGGGGAAGTGTTAGGGTTAGGGTTCGGGCTAGGGTTAGGGTTAGGGTACTGGGATGGTTTAGGGTCCAGGGGAGGGTACGACAATGCTTTAGGGGGAGCGTACGTGTGAGGGCGCAGGTTAGTGTTAGCGTACGGGTTAGGATTAAGCGACGGGTGAGGGTCAGGCTTCGGGGAAGGGTTAGGGTTAGGGTTCGGGCTAGGGTTAGGGTTAGGGGACGGGGACGGTTTAGGGTCCAGGGGAGGGTACGACAACGCTTTAAGGGGAGCGTACGTGTGAGGGCGCGGTTTAGTGTTAACGTACGGGTTAGGATTAGGGGACGGGTGAGGGTCAGGCTTCGGGGAAGGGTTAGGGTTAGGGTTCGGGCAAGGGTTAGGGTTAGGGGACGGGGACGGTTTAGGGTCCAGGAGAGGGTACGACAACACTTTAGGGGCAGCGTACGTGTGAGGGTGCGGGTTAGTGTTAGCGTATGGGTTAGGATTAGGGGACGGGTGAGGGTCAGGCTTCGGGGAAGGGTTAGGTTTAGGGTTCGGACTAGGGTTAGGGATAGGGTTAGGGGACGGTTCAGGGTCCACAGGAGGGTACGACAACGCTTCAGGGGGAGCGTACGCGTGAGGGCGCGGGTTAGTGTTAGCGTACGGGTTAGGATTAGGGGACGGGTGAGGGTCAGTCTTCGGGGAAGGGTTAGGGTTAGGGTTCGGACTAGGGTTAGGGTAAGGGGATGGGGACGGTTTAGGGTCCAGGGGAGGGTACGACAACACTTTAGGGGGAGCGTACGTTTGAGGGCGCGGGTTAGTGTTAGCGTACGGGTTAGGGTTAGGGGACGGGTGGGGGTCAGGCTTCGGGGAAGGGTTAGGCTTAGGGTTCGGGCTAGGGTTAGGGTTAGGGGACGGGGACGGTTTAGGGTCCAGGGGAGGGTACGACAACGCTTAAGGGGGAGCGTACGCGTGAGGGCGCGGGTTAGTGTTAGCGTACGGGTTAGGATTAGGGGACGGGTGAGGGTCAGGCTTCGGGCACGTGTTAGGCTTAGGGTTCGGGCTAGGGTTAGGGTTAGGGGACGGGGACGGTTTAGGGTCCAGGGGAGAGTACGACAGCGCTTTAGGGGGAGCGTACGTGTGAGGGCGCGGGTTAGTGTTAGCGTACGGGTTAGGATTAGGGGACGGTTGAGGGTCAGGCTTCGGGAAAGGGTTAGGGTTAGGGTTCGGGCTAGGGTTAAGGTTAGGGGACGGGGACGGTTTAGGGTCCAGGGGAGGGTACGACAACGCTTTAGGGGGAGCGTACGTATGAGGGCGTGGGTTAGTGTTAGCGTACGGGTTAGGATTAGGGGACGGGAGAGGGTCAGGCTTCGGGGAAGGGTTAGGGTTAGGGTTCGGGCTAGGGTTAGGGTTAGGGGACGGGGACGGTTTAGGGTCCAGGGGAGGGTACGACAACGCTTTAGGGGGAGCGTACGTGTGAGGGCGCGGGTTAGTGTTAGCGTACGGGTTAGGATTAGGGGACGGGTGAGGGTCAGGCTTCGGGGAAGGGTTAGGGTTAGGGTTCGGGCTAGGGTTAGGGTTAGGGGACGGGGACGGTTTAGGGTCCAGGGGAGGGTATGAAAACGCTTTAGGGGGATGGTACGTGTGAGGGCGCGGTTTAGTGTTAACGTACGGGTTAGGATTAGGGGACGGGTGAGGGTCAGGCTTCGGGGAAGGGTTAGGGTTAGGGTTCGGGCAAGGGTTAGGGTTAGGGGACGGGGACGGTTTAGGGTCCAGGGGACGGTACGACAACACTTTAGGGGCAGCGTATGTGTGAGGGTGCGGGTTAGTGTTAGCGTATGGTTTAGGATTAGGGGACGGGTGAGGGTCAGGCTTCGGGGAAGGGTTAGGTTTAGGGTTCGGGCCAGGGTTAGGGATAGGGTTAGGGGACGGTTCAGGGTCCACAGGAGGGTACGACAACGCTTCAGGGGGAGCGTACGCGTGAGGGCGCGGGTTAGTGTTAGCGTACGGGTTAGGATTAGGGGACGGTTGAGGGTCATGCTTCGGGGAAGGGTTAGGGTTAGGGTTCGGACTAGGGTTAGGGTTAGGGGACGGGGACGGTTTAGGGTCCAGGGGAGGGTACGACAACACTTTAGGGGGAGCGTACGTGTGAGGGCACGGGTTAGTGTTAGCGTACGGGTTAGGGTTAGGGGACGGGTGAGGGTCAGGCTTCGGGGAAGGGTTAGGCTTAGGGTTCGGGCTAGGGTTAGGGTTAGGGGACGGGGACGGTTTAGGGTCCAGGGGAGGGTACGACAGCGCTTTAGGGGGAGCGTACGTGTGAGTGCGTGGGTTAGTGTTAGCGTATGGGTTAGGATTAGCGGACGGATGAGGGTCAGGCTTCGGTGAAGGGTTAGGTTTAGGGTTCGGCCTAGGGTTAGGGTTAGGGGACGGGGACGGTTTAGGGTCCAGAGGAGGGTACGACAATGCTTTAGGGGGAGCGTACGTGTGAGGGCGTGGGGTAGTGTTAGCGTACGCGTTAGGATTATAGGACGGGTGAGGGTCAGGCTTCAGGGAAGGGTTAGGGATATGTTTCGGGCTAGGGTTAGGGTTAGGGGATGGGTACGGTTTAGGGTCCAGGGGAGGGTACGAAAACGCTTTAGGGGGAGCGTACGTGTGAGGGCGCAGGTTAGTGTTAGCGTACGGGTTAGGATTAGGTGACGGGTGAGGGTCAGGCTTCGTGGAAGAGTTAGGCTTAGGGTTCGGGTTAGGGTTAGGGTTAGGGGACGGGGACGGTTTAGGGTCCAGGCGAGGGTACGACAACGCTTTAGGGGGAGCGTACGTGTGAGGGCGCGGGTTAGTGTTAGCGTACGGGTTAGGATTAGGGGACGGTTGAGGGTCAGGCTTCGTGGAAGGGTTAGGGTTAGGGTTCGGGCTAGGGTTAAGGTTAGGGGACGGGGACGGTTTAGGGTCCAGGGGAGGGTACGACAGCGCTTTAGGGGGAGCGTACGTGTGAGGGCGCGGGTTAGTGTTAGCGTACGGGTTAGGATTAGGAGACGGGTGAGGGTCAGGCTTCGGGGAAGGGTTAGGGTTAGGGTTCGGGCTACGGTTAGGGTTAGGGGACGGAGACGGTTTAGGGTCCAGCGGAGGGTACGACAACGCTTTAGGGGGAGCGTACGCGTGAGGGCGCGGGTTAGTGTTAGCGTACGGGTTAGGATTAGGGGACGGGTGAGGGTCAGGCTTCGGGGAAGGGTTAGGGTTAGGGTTCGGGCTAGGGTTAGGGTTAGGGGACGGGGACGGTTTAGGGTCCAGGGGAGGGTACGACAACGCTTTAGGGGGAGCGTACGTGTGAGGGCACGGGTTAGTGTTAGCGTACGGGTTAGGATTAGGGGACGGGAGAGGGTCAGGCTTCGGGGAAGGGTTAGGGTTAGGGTTCCGGCTAGGGGTAGGGTTAGGGGACGGGGACGGTTTAGGGTCCAAGGGAGGGTATGAAAACGCTTTAGGGGGAGCGTACGTGTGAGGGCGCGTGTTAGTGTTAGCGTACGGGTTAGGATTAGGGGACGGGTGAGGGTCAGGCTTCGGGGAAGGGTTAGGGTTAGGGTTCGGGCTACGGTTAGGGTTAGGGGATGGAGACGGTTTAGGGTCCAGGGGAGGGTACGACAACGCTTTAGGGGGAGCGTACGCGTGAGGGCGCGGGTTAGTGTTAGCGTACGGTTTAGGATTAGGGGACGGGTGAGGGTCAGGCTTCGGGGAAGGGTTAGGGTTAGGGTTCGGGCTAGGGTTAGGGTTAGGGGACGGGGACGGTTTAGGGTCCAGGGGAGGGTACGACAACGCTTTAGGGGGAGCGTACGTGTGAGGGCGCGGTTTAGTGTTAGCGTACGGGTTAGGATTAGGGGACGGGTGAGGGTCAGGCTTCGGGGAAGGGTTAGGGTTAGGGTTCGGGCTAGGGTTAGGGTTAGGGGACGGGGACGGTTTAGGGTCCAGGAGAGGATACGACAACACTTTAGGGGCAGCGTACGTGTGAGGGTGCGGGTTAGTGTTAGCGTATGGGTTAGGATTAGGGGACGGGTGAGGGTCAGGCTTCGGGGAAGGGTTAGGTTTAGGGTTCGGACTAGGGTTAGGGATAGGGTTAGGGGACGGTTCAGGGTCCACAGGAGGGTACGACAACGCTTCAGGGGGAGCGTACGCGTGAGGGCGCGGGTTAGTGTTAGCGTACGGGTTAGGATTAGGGGACGGGTGAGGGTCAGGCTTCGGGGAAGGGTTAGGGTTAGGGTTCGGGCTAGGGTTAGGGTTAGGGGACGGGGACGGTTTAGGGTCCAGGGGAGAGTACGAAAACGCTTTAGGGGGATCGTACGTGTGAGGGCGCGGTTTAGTGTTAACGTACGGGTTAGGATTAGGGGACGGGTGAGGGTCAGGCTTCGGGGAAGGGTTAGGGTTAGGGTTCGGGCAAGGGTTAGGGTTAGGGGACGGGGACGGTTTAGGGTCCAGGGGAGGGTACGACAACACTTTAGGGGCAGCGTATGTGTGAGGGTGCGGGTTAGTGTTAGCGTATGGTTTAGGATTAGGGGACGGGTGAGGGTCAGGCTTCGGGGAAGGGTTAGGTTTAGGGTTCGGACCCGGGTTAGGGATAGGGTTAGGGGACGGTTCAGGGTCCACAGGAGGGTACGACAACGCTTCAGGGGGAGCGTACGCGTGAGGGCGCGGGTTAGTGTTAGCGTACGGGTTAGGATTAGGGGACGGGTGAGGGTCATGCTTCGGGGAAGGATTAGGGTTAGGGTTCGGACTAGGGTTAGGGTTAGGGGACGGGGACGGTTTAGGGTCCAGGGGAGGGTACGACAACACTTTAGGGGGAGCGTACGTGTGAGGGCGCGGGTTAGTGTTAGCGTACGGGTTAGGGTTAGGGGACGGGTGAGGGTCAGACTTCGGGGAAGGGTTAGGCTTAGGGTTCGGGCTAGGGTTAGGGTTAGGGGACGGGGACGGTTTAGGGTCCAGGGGAGGGTACGACAGCGCTTTAGGGGGAGCGTACGTGTGAGGGCGTGGGTTAGTGTTAGCGTATGGGTTAGGATTAGGGGACGGATGAGGGTCAGGCTTCGGTGAAGGGTTAGGTTTAGGGTTCGGCCTAGGGTTAGGGTTAGGGGACGGGGACGGTTTAGGGTCCAGAGTAGGGTACGACAATGCTTTAGGGGGAGCGTACGTGTGAGGGCGCGGGGTAGTGTTAGCGTACGCGTTAGGATTATAGGACGGGTGAGGGTCAGGCTTCAGGGAAGGGTTAGGGATATGTTTCGGGCTAGGGTTAGGGTTAGGGGATGGGGACGGTTTAGGGTCCAGGGGAGGGTACGAAAACGCTTTAGGGGGAGCGTACGTGTGAGGGCGCCGGTTACTGTTAGTGTACGGGTTAGGATTAGGTGACGGGTGAGGGTCAGGCTTCGTGGAAGCGTTAGGCTTAGGGTTCGGGCTAGGGTTAGGGTTAGGGGACGGGGACGGTTTAGGGTCCAGGGGAGGGTACGACAACGCTTTAGGGGGAGCGTACGTGTGAGGGCGCGGGTTAGTGTTAGCGTACGGGTTAGGATTAGGGGACGGTTGAGGGTCAGGCTTCGGGGAAGGGTTAGGGTTAGGGTTCGGGCTAGGGTTAAGGTTAGGGGACGGGGACGGTTTAGGGTCCAGGGGAGGGTACGACAACGCTTTAGGGGGAGCGTACGTGTGAGGGCGCGGGTTAGTGTTAGCGTACGGGTTAGGATTAAGGGACGGGTGAGGGTCTGGCTTCGGGGAAGGGTTAGGGTTAGGGTTCGGGCTACGGTTAGGGTTAGGGGACGGAGACGGTTTAGGGTCCAGCGGAGGGTACGACAACGCTTTAGGGGGAGCGTACGCGTGAGGGCGCGGGTTAGTGTTAGCGTACGGGTTAGGATTAGGGGACGGGTGAGGGTCAGGCTTCGGGGAAGGGTTAGGGTTAGGGTTCGGGCTAGGGTTAGGGTTAGGGGACGGGGACGGTTTAGGGTCCAGGGGAGGGTACGACAACGCTTTAGGGGGAGCGTACGTGTGAGGGCACGGGTTAGTGTTAGCGTACGGGTTAGGATTAGGGGACGGGAGAGGGTCAGGCTTCGGGGAAGGGTTAGGGTTAGGGTTCCGGCTAGGGTTAGGGTTAGGGGACGGGGACGGTTTAGGGTCCAGGGGAGGGTACGAAAACGCTTTAGGGGGAGCGTACGTGTGAGGGCGCGGGTTAGTGTTAGCGTACGGGTTAGGATTAGGGGACGGGTGAGGGTCAGGCATCGGGGAAGGGTTAGGGTTAGTGTTCGGGCTACGGTTAGGGTTAGGGGATGGAGACGGTTTAGGGTCCAGGGGAGGGTACGACAACGCTTTAGGGGGAGCGTACGCGTGAGGGCGCGGGTTAGTGTTAGCGAACGGGTTAGGATTAGGGGACGGGTGAGGGTCAGGCTTCGGGGAAGGGTTAGGTTTAGGGTTCGGACTAGGGTTAGGGATAGGGTTAGGGGACGGTTCAGGGTCCACAGGAGGGTACGACAACGCTTCAGGGGGAGCGTACGCGTGAGGGCGCGGGTTAGTGTTAGCGTACGGGTTAGGATTAGGGGACGGGTGAGGGTCAGGCTTCGGGGAAGGGTTAGGGTTAGGGTTCGGGCTAGGGTTAGGGTTAGGGGACGGGGACGGTTTAGGGTCCAGGGGAGAGTACGAAAACGCTTTAGGGGGATCGTACGTGTGAGGGCGCGGTTTAGTGTTAACGTACGGGTTAGGATTAGGGGACGGGTGAGGGTCAGGCTTCAGGGAAGGGTTAGGGTTAGGGTTCGGGCAAGGGTTAGGGTTAGGGGACGGGGACGGTTTAGGGTCCAGGGGAGGGTACGACAACACTTTAGGGGCAGCGTACGTGTGAGGGTGCGGGTTAGTGTTAGCGTATGGGTTAGGATTAGTGGACGGGTGAGGGTCAGGCTTCGGGGAAGGGTTAGGTTTAGGGTTCGGACTAGGGTTAGGGATAGGGTTAGGGGACGGTTCAGGGTCCACAGGAGGGTACGACAACGCTTCAGGGGGAGCGTACGCGTGAGGGCGCGGGTTAGTGTTAGCGTACGGGTTAGGATTAGGGGACGGGTGAGGGTCAGGCTTCGGGCACGTGTTAGGCTTAGGGTTCGGGCTAGTGTTAGGGTTAGGGGACGGGGACGGTTTAGGGTCCAGGGGAGGGTACGACAACGCTTTAGGGGGAGCGTACGCGTGAGGGCACGGGTTAGTGTTAGCGTATGGGTTAGGATTAGGGGACGGGAGAGGGTCAGGTTTCGGGGAAGCGTTAGGGTTAGCGTTCGGGCTAGGGTTAGGGATAGGGGACGGGGACGGTTTAGGGTCCAGGGGAGGGTACGACAGCGCTTTAGGGGGAGCGTACGTGTGAGGGCGTGGGTTAGTGTTAGCGTACGCGTTAGGATTATGGGACGGGTGAGTGTCAGGCTTCAGGGAAGGGTTAGGGATATGTTTCGGGCTAGGGTTAGGGTTAGGGGACGGGGACGGTTTAGGGTCCAGGGGAGGGTACGAAAACGCTTTAGGGGGAGCGTACGTGTGAGGGCGCAGTTTAGTGTTAGCGTACGGGTTAGGATTAGGTGACGGGTGAGGGTCAGGCTTCGTGGAAGCGTTAGGCTTAGGGTTCGGGCTAGGGTTAGGGTTAGGGTACGGGGACGGTTTAGGGTCCAAGGGAGGGTACGACAACGCTTTAGGGGGAGCGTACGTGTGAGGGCGCGGGTTAGTGTTAGCGTACGGGTTAGGATTAGGGGACGGTTGAGGGTCAGGCTTCGGGGAAGTGTTAGGGTTAGGGTTCGGGCTAGGGTTAAGGTTAGGGACGGGGACGGTTTAGGGTCCAGGGGAGGGTACGACAACGCTTCAGGGGGAGCATACGTGTGAGGGCGCGGGTTAGTGTTAGCGTACGGGTTAGGATTAGGGGACGGGTGAGGGTCAGGCTTCGGGGAAGGGTTAGGGTTAGGGTTCGGGCTACGGTTAGGGTTAGGGGACGGGGACGGTTTAGGGTCCAGGGGAGGGTACGACAACGCTTTAGGGGGAGCGTACGCGTGAGGGCGTGGGTTAGTGTTAGCGTACGGGTTAGGATTAGGGGACGGGTGAGGGTCAGGCTTCGGGGAAGGGTTAGGGTTAGGGTTCGGGCTAGGGTTAGGGTTAGGGGACGGGGACAGTTTAGGGTCCAGGGGAGGGTACGACAACGCTTTAGGGGGAGCGTACGTGTGAGGGCGCGGGTTAGTGTTAGCGTACAGGTTAGGATTAGGGGACGGGTGAGGGTCAGGCTTCGGGGAAGGGTTAGGGTTAGGGTTCGGGCTAGGGTTAGGGTTAGGGGACGGGGACGGTTTAGGGTCCAGGGGAGGGTACGACAACGCTTTAGGGGGAGCGTACGTGTGAGGGTGCGGGTTAGTGTTAGCGTACCGGTTAGGATTAGGGGACGGGTGAGGGTCAGGCTTCGGGGAAGGGTTAGGGTTAGGGTTCGGGCTAGGGTTAAGGTTAGGAGACGGGGACGGTTTAGGGTCCAGGGGAGGGTACGACAACGCTTTAGGGGGAGCGTACGTGTGAGGGCACGGGTTAGTGTTAGCGTACGGGTTAGGATTAGGGGACGGGAGAGGGTCAGGCTTCGGGGAAGGGTTAGGGTTAGGGTTCCGGCTAGGGTTAGGGTTAGGGGACGGGGACGGTTGAGGGTCCAGGGGAGGGTACGACAACGCTTTAGGGGGAGCATACGTGTGAGGGCGCGGGTTAGAGTTAGCGTACGGGTTGGGATTAGGGGACGGGTGAGGGTCAGGCTTCGGGGAAGTGTTAGGCTTAGGGTTCGGGCTACGGTTAGGGTTAGGGGATGGAGAAGGTTTAGGGTCCAGGGGAGGGTACGACAACGCTTTAGGGGGAGCGTACGCGTGAGGGCGCGGGTTAGTGTTAGCGTACGGGTTAGGATTAGGGGACGGGTGAGGGTCAGGCTTCGGGGAAGGGTTAGGGTTAGGGTTCGGGCTAGGGTTAGGGTTAGGGGACGGGGACGGTTTAGGGTCCAGGGGAGGGTACGACAACGCTTTAGGGGGAGCGTACGTGTGAGGGCGCGGGTTAGTGTTAGCGTACGGGTTAGGATTAGGGGACGGTTGAGGGTCAGGCTTCGGGGAAGGGTTAGGGTTAGGGTTCGGGCTAGGGTTAAGGATAGGGGACGGGGACGGTTTAGGGTCCAGGGGAGGGTACGACAACGCTTTAGGGGGAGCGTACGCGTGAGGGCGCGGGTTAGTGTTAGCGTACGGGTTAGGATTAGGGGACGGGTGAGGGTCAGGCTTCGGGTAAGGGTTAGGTTTAGGGTTCGGGCTAGGGTTAGGGTTAGGGGACGGGGACGGTTTAGGGTCCAGGGGAGGGTACGACAACGCTTTAGGGGGAGCGTACGTGTGAGGGCGTGGGTTAGTGTTAGCGTACGGGTTAGGATTAGGGGACGGGTGAGG
The DNA here is from genome assembly GCF_964374135.1 of Grampus griseus. Lineage (NCBI taxonomy): Eukaryota > Metazoa > Chordata > Mammalia > Artiodactyla > Delphinidae > Grampus > Grampus griseus. The sequence goes on from NW_028133031.1 coordinate 72,284, forward strand.
GTCAGGCTTCGGGGAAGGGTTAGGGTTAGGGTTCGGGCTAGGGTTAGGGTTAGGGGACGGGGACGGTTTAGGGTCCAGGGGAGGGTACGACAACGCTTTAGGGGGAGCGTACGTGTGAGGGCGCGGGTTAGTGTTAGCGTACCGGTTAGGATTAGGGGACGGGTGAGGGTCAGGCTTCGGGGAAGGGTTAGGGTTAGGGTTCGGGCTAGGGTTAAGGTTAGGAGACGGGGACGGTTTAGGGTCCAGGGGAGGGTACGACAACGCTTTAGGGGGAGCGTACGTGTGAGGGCGCGGTTTAGTGTTAACGTACGGGTTAGGATTAGGGGATGGGTGAGCGTCAGGCTTCGGGGAAGGGTTAGGGTTAGGGTTCGGGCAAGGGTTAGGGTTAGGGGACGGGGACGGTTTAGGGTCCAGGAGAGGGTACGACAACACTTTAGGGGCAGCGTACGTGTGAGGGTGCGGGTTAGTGTTAGCGTATGGGTTAGGATTAGGGGACGGGTGAGGGTCAGGCTTCGGGGAAGGGTTAGGTTTAGGGTTCGGACTAGGGTTAGGGATAGGGTTAGGGGACGGTTCAGGGTCCACAGGAGGGTACGACAACGCTTCAGGGGGAGCGTACGCGTGAGGGCGCGGGTTAGTGTTAGCGTACGGGTTAGGATTAGGGGACGGGTGAGGGTCAGGCTTCGGGGAAGGGTTAGGGTTAGGGTTCGTACTAGGGTTAGGGTTAGGGGACGGGGACGGTTTAGGGTCCAGGGGAGGGTACGACAACACTTTAGGGGGAGCGTACGTGTGAGGGCGCGGGTTAGTGTTAGCGTACGGGTTAGGGTTAGGGGACGGGTGAGGGTCAGGATTCGGGGAAGGGTTAGGCTTAGGGTTCGGGCTAGGGTTAGGGTTAGGGGACGGGGACGGTTTAGGGTCCAGGGGAGGGTACGACAACGCTTAAGGGGGAGCGTACGCGTGAGGGCGCGGGTTAGTGTTAGCGTACGGGTTAGGATTAGGGGACGGGTGAGGGTCAGGCTTCGGGGAAGGGTTAGGGTTAGGGTTCGGGCTAGGGTTAGGGTTAGGGGACGGGGACGGTTTAGGGTCCAGGGGAGGGTACGACAACGCTTTAGGGGGAGCGTACGTGTGAGGGCGCGGGTTAGTGTTAGCGTACGGGTTAGGATTAGGGGACGGGTGAGGGTCAGGCTTCGGGGAAGGGTTAGGGTTAGGGTTCGGGCTAGGGTTACGGTTAGGGTACTGGGACGGTTTAGGGTCCAGGGGAGGGTACGACAATGCTTTAGGGGGAGCGTACGTGTGAGGGCGCAGGTTAGTGTTAGCGTACGGGTTAGGATTAGGTGACGGGTGAGGGTCAGGCTTCGTGGAAGCGTTAGGCTTAGGGTTCGGGCTAGGGTTAGGGTTAGGGGACGGGGACGGTTTAGGGTCCAGGGGAGGGTACGACAACGCTTTAGGGGGAGCGTACGTGTGAGGGCGCGGGTTAGTGTTAGCGTACGGGTTAGGATTAGGGGACGGTTGAGGGTCAGGCTTCGGGGAAGGGTTAGGGTTAGGGTTCGGGCTAGGGTTAAGTTTAGGGGACGGGGACGGTTTAGAGTCCAGGGGAGGGTACGACAACGCTTTAGGGGGAGCGTACGTGTGAGGGCGCGGGTTAGTGTTAGCGTACGGGTTAGGATTAGGGGACGGGAGAGGGTCAGGCTTCGGGGAAGGGTTAGGGTTAGGGTTCGGGCTATTGTTAGGGTTAGGGGACGGGGACGGTTTAGGGTCCAGGGGAGGGTACGACAACGCTTTAGGGGGAGCGTACGTGTGAGGGCGCGGGTTAGTGTTAGCGTACGGGTTAGGATTAGGGGACGGGTGAGGGTCAGGCTTCGGGGAAGGGTTAGGGTTAGGGTTCGGGCTAGGGTTAGGGTTAGTGGACGGGGACGGTTTAGGGTCCAGGGGAGGGTACGAAAACGCTTTAGGGGGATCGTACGTGTGAGGGCGCGGTTTAGTGTTAACGTACGGGTTAGGATTAGGGGACGGGTGAGGGTCAGGCTTTGGGGAAGGGTTAGGGTTAGGGTTCGGGCAAGGGTTAGGGTTAGGGGACGGGGACGGTTTAGGGTCCAGGGGAGGGTACGACAACACTTTAGGGGCAGCGTACGTGTGAGGGTGCGGGTTAGTGTTAGCGTATGGGTTAGGATTAGGGGACGGGTGAGGGTCTGGCTTCGGGGAAGGGTTAGGTTTAGGGTTCGGACTAGGGTTAGGGATAGGGTTAGGGGACGGTTCAGGGTCCACAGGAGGGTACGACAACGCTTCAGGGGGAGCGTACGCGTGAGGGCGCGGGTTAGTGTTAGCGTACGGGTTAGGATTAGGGGACGTGTGAGGGTCAGGCTTCTGGGAAGGGTTAGGGTTAGGTTTCGGACTAGGGTTAGGGTTAGGGGACGGGGACGGTTTAGGGTCCAGGGGAGGGTACGACAACACTTTAGGGGGAGCGTACGTGTGAGGGCGCGGGTTAGTGTTAGCGTACGGGTTAGGGTTAGGGAACGGGTGAGGGTCAGGCTTCGGGGAAGGGTTAGGCTTAGGGTTCGAGCTAGGGTTAGGGTTAGGGGACGGGGACGGTTTAGGGTCCAGGGGAGGGTACGACAGCGCTTTAGGGGGAGCGTACGTGTGAGGGCGTGGGTTAGTGTTAGCGTATGGGTTAGGATTAGGGGACGGATGAGGGTCAGGCTTCGGTGAAGGGTTAGGGTTAGGGTTCGGCCTAGGGTTAGGGTTCGGGGACGGGGACGGTTTAGGGTCCAGGGGAGGGTACGACAATGCTTTAGGGGGAGCATACGTGTGAGGGCGCGGGGTAGTGTTAGCGTACGCGTTAGGATTATGGGACGGGTGAGGGTCAGGCTTCAGGGAAGGGTTAGGGATATGTTTCGGGCTAGGGTTAGGGTTAGGGGACGGGGACGGTTTAGGGTCCAGGGGAGGGTACGAAAACGCTTTAGGGGGAGCGTACGTGTGAGGGCGCAGGTGAGTGTTAGCGTACGGGTTAGGATTAGGTGACGGGTGAGGGTCAGGCTTCGTGGAAGCGTTAGGCTTAGGGTTCGGGCTAGGGTTAGGCTTAGGGTACGGGGACGGTTTAGGGTCCAGGGGAGGGTACGACAACGCTTTAGGGGGAGCGTACGTGTGAGGGCGCGGGTTAGTGTTAGCGTACGGGTTAGGATTAGGGGACGGTTGAGGGTCAGGCTTCGGGGAAGGGTTAGGGTTAGGGTTCGGGCTAGGGTTAAGGTTAGGGGACGGGGACGGTTTAGGGTCCAGGGGAGGGTACGACAACGCTTTAGGGGGAGCGTACGTGTGAGGGCGCGGGTTAGTGTTAGCGTACGGGTTAGGATTAGGGGACGGGTGAGGGTCAGGCTTCGGGGAAGTGTTAGGGTTAGGGTTCGGGCTACGGTTAGGGTTAGGGGACGGAGACGGTTTAGGGTCCAGGGGAGGGTACGACAACGCTTTAGGGGGAGCGTACGCGTTAGGGCGCGGGTTAGTGTTAGCGTACGGGTTAGGATTAGGGGACGGGTGAGGGTCAGGCTTCGGGTAAGGGTTAGGTTTAGGATTCGGGCTAGGGTTAGGGTTAGGGGACGGGGACGGTTTAGGGTCCAGGGGAGGGTACGACAACGCTTTAGGGGGAGCGTACGTGTGAGGGCGTGGGTTAGTGTTAGCGTACGGGTTAGGATTAGGGGACGGGTGAGGGTCAGGCTTCGGGGAAGGGTTAGGGTTAGGGTTCGGGCTAGGGTTAGGGTTAGGGGACGGGGACGGTTTAGGGTCCAGGGGAGGGTACGACAACGCTTTAGGGGGAGCGTACGTGTGAGGGCGCGGGTTAGTGTTAGCGTACCGGTTAGGATTAGGGGACGGGTGAGGGTCAGGCTTCGGGGAAGGGTTAGGGTTAGGGTTCGGGCTAGGGTTAAGGTTAGGAGACGGGGACGGTTTAGGGTACAGGGGAGGGTACGACAACGCTTTAGGGGGAGCGTACGTGTGAGGGCATGGGTTAGTGTTAGCGTACGGGTTAGGATTAGGGGACGGGAGAGGGTCAGGCTTCGGGGAAGCGTTAGGGTTAGGGTTCCGGCTAGGGTTAGGGTTAGGGAACGGGGACGGTTTAGGGTCCAGGGGAGGGTACGACAAAGCTTTAGGGGGAGCGTACGTGTGAGGGCGCGGGTTAGTGTTAGCGTACGGGTTAGGATTAGGGGACGGGTGAGGGTCAGGCTTCGGGGAAGGGTTAGGGTTAGGGTTCGGGCTACGGTTAGGGTTAGGGGATGGAGACGGTTTAGGGTCCAGGGGAGAGTACGACAACGCTTTAGGGCGAGCGTACGCATGAGGGCGCGGGTTAGTGTTAGCGTACGGGTTAGGATTAGGGGACGGGTGAGGGTCAGGCTTCGGGGAAGGGTTAGGGTTAGGGTTCGGGCTAGGGTTAGGGTTAGGGGACGGGGACGGTTTAGGGTCCAGGGGAGGGTACGACAACGCTTTAGGGGGAGCGTACGAGTGAGGGCGTGGGTTAGTGTTAGCGTACGGGTTAGGATTAGGGGACGGGTGAGGGTCAGGCTTCGGGGAAGGGTTAGGGTTAGGGTTCGGGCTAGGGTTAGGGTTAGGGGACGGGGACGGTTTAGGGTCCAGGGGAGGGTACGACAACGCTTTAGGGGGAGCGTACGTGTGAGGGCGCGGGTTAGTGTTAGCGTACGGGTTAGGATTAGAGGACGGGTGAGGGTCAGGCTTCGGGGAAGTGTTAGTGTTAGCGTTCGGTCTAGGGTTAGGGTTAGGGGACGGGGACGGTTTAGGGTCCAGGGGAGGGTACGACAACGCTTTAGGGGGAGCGTACGTGTGAGGGCGCCGGTTAGTGTTAGTGTACGGGTTAGGATTAGGGGACGGGTGAGGGTCAGGCTTCGGGGAAGTGTTAGGGTTAGGGTTCGGGCTAGGGTTAGGGTTAGGGTACTGGGACGGTTTAGGGTCCAGGGGAGGGTACGACAATGCTTTAGGGGGAGCGTACGTGTGAGGGCGCGGGTTAGTGTTAGCGTACGGGTTAGGATTAGGCGACGGGTGAGGGTCAGGCTTCGGGGAAGGGTTAGGGTTAGGGTTCGGGCTAGGGTTAGGGTTAGGGGACGGGGACGGTTTAGGGTCCAGGGGAGGGTACGACAACGCTTTAGGGGGAGCGTACGTGTGAGGGCGCGGTTTAGTGTTAACGTACGGGTTAGGATTAGGGGACGGGTGAGGGTCAGGCTTCGGGGAAGGGTTAGGGTTAGGGTTCGGGCAAGGGTTAGGGTTAGGGGACGGGGACGGTTTAGGGTCCAGGAGAGGGTACGACAACACTTTAGGGGCAGCGTACGTGTGAGGGTGCGGGTTAGTGTTAGCGTATGGGTTAGGATTAGGGGACGGGTGAGGGTCAGGCTTCCGGGAAGGGTTAGGTTTAGGGTTCGGACTAGGGTTAGGGATAGGGTTAGGGGACGGTTCAGGGTCCACAGGAGGGTACGACAACGCTTCAGGGGGAGCGTACGCGTGAGGGCGCGGGTTAGTGTTAGCGTACGCGTTAGGATTAGGGGACGGGTGAGGGTCAGGCTTCGGGGAAGGGTTAGGGTTAGGGTTCGGACTAGGGTTAGGGTTAGGGGACGGGGACGGTTTAGGGTCCAGGGGAGGGTACGACAACACTTTAGGCGGAGCGTACGTGTGAGGGTGCGGGTTAGTGTTAGCGTACGGGTTAGGGTTAGGGGACGGGTGAGGGTCAGGCTTCGGGGAAGGGTTAGGCTTAGGGTTTGGGCTAGGGTTAGGGTTAGGGGACGGGGACGGTTTAGGGTCCAGGGGAGGGTACGACAACGCTTAAGGGGGAGCGTACGCGTGAGGGCGCGGGTTAGTGTTAGCGTACGGGTTAGGATTAGGGGACGGGTGAGGGTCAGGCTTCGGGCACGTGTTAGGCTTAGGGTTCGGGCTAGGGTTAGGGTTAGGGGACGGGGACGGTTTAGGGTCCAGGGGAGGGTACGACAACGCTTTAGGGGGAGCGTACGCGTGAGGGCGCGGGTTAGTGTTAGCGTACGGGTTAGGATTAGGGGACGGGTGAGGGTCAGGCTTCGGGGAAGGGTTAGGGTTAGGGTTCGGGCTAGGGTTAGGGTTAGGGGACGGGGACGGTTTAGGGTCCAGGGGAGGGTACGACAACGCTTTAGGGGGAGCGTACGTGTGAGGGCGCGGGTTAGTGTTACCGTACGGGTTAGGATTAGGGGACGGGTGAGGGTCAGGCTTCGGGGAAGGGTTAGGGTTAGGGTTCGGGCTAGGGTTAGGGTTAGGGGACGGGGACGGTTTAGGGTCCAGGGGAGGGTACGACAACGCTTTAGGGGGAGTGTACGTGTGAGGGCGCGGGTTAGTGTTAGCGTACCGGTTAGGATTAGGGGACGGGTGAGGGTCAGGCTTCGGGGAAGGGTTAGGGTTAGGGTTCGGGCTAGGGTTAAGTTTAGGAGACGGGGACGGTTTAGGGTCCAGGGGAGGGTACGACAACGCTTTAGGGGGAGCGTACGCGTGAGGGCGCGGGTTAGTGTTAGCGTACGGGTTAGGATTAGGGGACGGGTGAGGGTCAGGCTTCGGGGAAGGGTTAGGCTTAGGGTTCGGGCTAGGGTTAGGGTTAGGGGACGGGGACGGTTTAGGGTCCAGGGGATGGTACGACAGCGCTTTAGGGGGAGCGTACGTGTGAGGGCGTGGGTTAGTGTTAGCGTATGGGTTAGGATTAGGGGACGGATGAGGGTCAGGCTTCGGTGAAGGGTTAGGTTTAGGGTTCGGCCTAGGGTTAGGGTTAGGGGACGGGGACGGTTTAGGGTCCAGAGGAGGGTACGACAATGCTTTAGGGGGAGCGTACGTGTGAGGGCGCGGGGTAGTGTTAGCGTACGCGTTAGGATTATAGGACGGGTGAGGGTCAGGCTTCAGGGAAGGGTTAGGGATATGTTTCGGGCTAGGGTTAGGGTTAGGGGATGGGGACGGTTTAGGGTCCAGGGGAGGGTACGAAAACGCTTTAGGGGGAGCGTACGTGTGAGGGCGCCGGTTAGTGTTAGCGTACGGGTTAGGATTAGGTGACGGGTGAGGGTCAGGCTTCGTGGAAGCGTTAGGCTTAGGGTTCGGGCTAGAGTTAGGGTTAGGGGACGGGGACGGTTTAGGGTCCAGGGGAGGGTACGACAACGCTTTAGGGGGAGCGTACGTGTGAGGGCGCGGGTTAGTGTTAGCGTACGGGTTAGGATTAGGGGACGGTTGAGGGTCAGGCTTCGGGGAAGGGTTAGGGTTAGGGTTCGGGCTAGGGTTAAGGTTAGGGGACGGGGACGGTTTAGGGTCCAGGGGAGGGTACGACAACGCTTTAGGGGGAGCGTACGTGTGAGGGCGCGGGTTAGTGTTAGCGTACGGGTTAGGATTATGGGACGGGTGAGGGTCAGGCTTCGGGGAAGGGTTAGGGTTAGGGTTCGGGCTAGGGTTAGGGTTAGGGGACGGGGACGGTTTAGGGTCCAGCGGAGGGTACGACAACGCTTTAGGGGGAGCTTACGCGTGAGGGCGCGGGTTAGTGTTAGCGTACGGGTTAGGATTAGGGGACGGGTGAGGGTCAGGCTTCGGGGAAGGGTTAGGGTTAGTGTTCGGGCTAGGGTTAGGGTTAGGGGACGGGGACGGTTTAGGGTCCAGGGGAGGGTACGACAACGCTTTAGGGGGAGCGTACGTGTGAGGGCACGGGTTAGTGTTAGCGTACGGGTTAGGATTAGGGGACGGGAGAGGGTCAGGCTTCGGGGAAGGGTTAGGGTTAGGGTTCCGGCTAGGGTTAGGGTTAGGGGACGGGGACGGTTTAGGGTCCAGGGGAGGGTACGAAAACGCTTTAGGGGGAGCGTACGTGTGAGGGCGCGGGTTAGTGTTAGCGTACGGGTTAGGATTAGGGGACGGGTGAGGGTCAGGCTTCGGGGAAGGGTTAGGGTTAGGGTTCGGGGTACGGTTAGGGTTAGGGGATGGAGACGGTTTAGGGTCCAGGGGAGGGTACGACAACGCTTTAGGGGGAGCGTACGCGTGAGGGCGCGGGTTAGTGTTAGCGAACGGGTTAGGATTAGGGGACGGGTGAGGGTCAGGCTTCGGGGAAGGGTTAGGTTTAGGGTTCGGACTAGGGTTAGGGATAGGGTTAGGGGACGGTTCAGGGTCCACAGGAGGGTACGACAACGCTTCAGGGGGAGCGTACGCGTGAGGGCGCGGGTTAGTGTTAGCGTACGGGTTAGGATTAGGGGACGGGTGAGGGTCAGGCTTCGGGGAAGGGTTAGGGTTAGGGTTCGGGCTAGGGTTAGGGTTAGGGGACGGGGACGGTTTAGGGTCCAGGGGAGAGTACGAAAACGCTTTAGGGGGATCGTACGTGTGAGGGCGCGGTTTAGTGTTAACGTACGGGTTAGGATTAGGGGACGGGTGAGGGTCAGGCTTCGGGGAAGGGTTAGGGTTAGTGTTCGGGCAAGGGTTAGGGTTAGGGGACGGGGACGGTTTAGGGTCCAGGGGAGGGTACGACAACACATTAGGGGCAGCGTACGTGTGAGGGTGCGGGTTAGTGTTAGCGTATGGGTTAGGATTAGTGGACGGGTGAGGGTCAGGCTTCGGGGAAGGGTTAGGTTTAGGGTTCGGACTAGGGTTAGGGATAGGGTTAGGGGACGGTTCAGGGTCCACAGGAGGGTACGACAACGCTTCAGGGGGAGCGTACGCGTGAGGGCGCGGGTTAGTGTTAGCGTACGGGTTAGGATTAGGGGACGGGTGAGGGTCAGGCTTCGGGGGAGTGTTAGGGTTAGGGTTCGGACTAGGGTTAGGTTTAGGGGACGGGGACGGTTTAGGGTCCAGGGCAGGGTACGACAACACTTTAGAGGGAGCGTACGTGTGAGGGCACGGGTTAGTGTTAGCGTACGGGTTAGGGTTAGGGGAAGGGTGAGGGTCAGGCTTCGGGGAAGGGTTAGGCTTAGGGTTCGGGCTAGGGTTAGGGTTAGGGGACGGGGACGGTTTAGGGTCCAGGGGAGGGTACGACAACGCTTAAGGGGGAGCGTACGCGTGAGGGCGCGGGTTAGTGTTAGTGTACGGGTTAGGATTAGGGGACGGGTGAGGGTCAGGCTTCGGGCACGTGTTAGGCTTAGGGTTCGGGCTAGGGTTAGGGTTAGGGGACGGGGACGGTTTAGGGTCCAGGGGAGGGTACGACAACGCTTTAGGGGGAGCGTACGCGTGAGGGCACGGGTTAGTGTTAGCGTATGGGTTAGGATTAGGGGACGGGAGAGGGTCAGGTTTCGGGGAAGCGTTAGGGTTAGCGTTCGGGCTAGGGTTAGGGTTAGGGGACGGGGACGGTTTAGGGTCCAGGGGAGGGTACGACAGCGCTTTAGGGGGAGCGTGCGTGTGAGGGCGTGGGTTAGTGTTAGCGTACGCGTTAGGATTATGGGACGGGTGAGTGTCAGGCTTCAGGGAAGGGTTAGGGATATGTTTCGGGCTAGGGTTAGGGTTAGGGGACGGGGACGGTTTAGGGTCCAGGGGAGGGTACGAAAACGCTTTAGGGGGAGCGTACGTGTGAGGGCGCAGGTTAGTGTTAGCGTACGGGTTAGGATTAGGTGACGGGTGAGGGTCAGGCTTCGTGGAAGCGTTAGGCTTAGGGTTCGGGCTAGGGTTAGGGTTAGGGTACGGGGACGGTTTAGGGTCCAGGGGAGGGTACGACAACGCTTTAGGGGGAGCGTACGTGTGAGGGCGCGGGTTAGTGTTAGCGTACGGGTTAGGATTAGGGGACGGTTGAGGGTCAGGCTTCGGGGAAGTGTTAGGGTTAGGGTTCGGGCTAGGGTTAAGGTTAGGGACGGGGACGGTTTAGGGTCCAGGGGAGGGTACGACAACGCTTTAGGGGGAGCGTACGTGTGAGGGCGCGGGTTAGTGTTAGCGTACGGGTTAGGATTAGGGGACGGGTGAGGGTCAGGCTTCGGGGAAGGGTTAGGGTTAGGGTTCGGGCTAGGGTTAGGGTTAGGGGACGGGGACAGTTTAGGGTCCAGGGGAGGGTACGACAACGCTTTAGGGGGAGCGTACGTGTGAGGGCGCGGGTTAGTGTTAGCGTACGGGTTAGGATTAGGGGACGGGTGAGGGTCAGGCTTCGGGGAAGGGTTAGGGTTAGGGTTCGGGCTAGGGTTAGGGTTAGGGGACGGGGTCGGTTTAGGGTCCAGGGGAGGGTACGACAACGCTTTAGGGGGAGCGTACGTGTGAGGGCGCGGGTAAGTGTTAGCGTACGGGTTAGGATTAGGGGACGGGTGAGGGTCAGGCTTCGGGGAAGGGTTAGGTTTAGGGTTCGGTCTAGGGTTAGGGTTAGGGGACGGGGACGGTTTAGGGTCCAGGGGAGGGTACGACAACGCTTTAGGGGGAGCGTACGTGTGAGGGCGCGGGTTAGTGTTAGCGTACGGGTTAGGATTAGGGGACGGGTGAGGGTCAGGCTTCGGGGAAGTGTTAGGGTTAGGGTTCGGGCTAGGGTTAGGGTTAGGGGACGAGGACGGTTTAGGGTCCAGGGGAGGGAACGACAACGCTTTAGGGGGTGCGTACGTGTGAGGGCGCGGGTTAGTGTTAGCGTACGGGTTAGGATTAGTGGACGGGTGAGGGTCAGGCTTCGGGGAAGTGTTAGGGTTTGGGTTTTGGCTAGGGTTAGGTTTAGGGGACGGGGACGGTTTAGGGTCCAGGGGAGGGTATGACAACGTTTTAGGGGGAGCGTACGTGTGAGGGCGCGGGTTAGTGTTAGCGTACGGGTTAGGATTAGGGGACGGGTGAGGGTCAGGCTTCGGGGAAGTGTTAGGGTTAGGGTTAGGGCTAGGGTTAGGGTTAGGGGACGGGGACGGTTTCGGGTCCAGGGGAGGGTACGACAACGCTTTAGGGGGAGCGTACGTGTGAGGGCGCGGGTTAGTGTTAGCGTACGGGTTAGGATTAGGGGACGGGTGAGGGTCAGGCTTCGGGGAAGGGTTAGGGTTAGGGTTCGGGCTAGGGTTAGGGTTAGGGGACGGGGACGGTTTAGGGTCCAGGGGAGGGAACGACAACGCTTTAGGGGGAGCGTACGTGTGAGGGCGCGGGTTAGTGTTAGCGTACGGGTTAGAATTAGGGGACGGGTGAGGGTCAGGCTTCGGGGAAGGGTTAGGGTTAGGGTTCGGGCTAGGGTTAGGGTTAGGGGACGGGGACGGTTTAGGGTCCAGGGGAGGGTACGACAACGCTTTAGGGGGAGCGTACGTGTGAGGGCGCGGGTTAGTGTTAGCGTACGGGTTAGGATTAGGGGACGGGTGAGGGTCAGGCTTCGGGGAAGTTTTAGGGTTAGGGTTCGGGCTAGGGTTAGGGTTAGGGGACGGGGACGGTTTAGGGTCCAGGGGAGGGTACGACAACGCTTTAGGGGGAGCCTATGTGTGAGGGCGTGGGTTAGTGTTAGCGTACGGGTTAGGATTAGGGGACGGGTGAGGGTCAGGCTTCGGGGAAGGCTTAGGGTTAGGGTTCGGGCTAGGGTTAAGGTTAGGGTACGGGGACGGTTTAGGGTCCAGGGGAGGGTACGACAACGCTTTAGGGGGAGCGTACGTGTGAGGGCGTGGGTTAGTGTTAGCGTACGGGTTAGGATTAGGGGACGGGTGAGGGTCAGGCTTCGGGGAAGGGTTAGGGTTAGGGTTCGGGCTAGGGTTAGGGTTAGGGGACGGGGACGGTTTAGGGTCCAGGGGAGGGTACGACAACGCTTTAGGGGTAGCGTACGTGTGAGGGCGCGGGTTAGTGTTAGCGTTCGGGTTAGGAGTAGGGGACGGGTGAGTGTCAGGCTTCGGGGAAGGGTTAGGGTTAGGGTTCGGGCTAGGGTTAGGGTTAGGGTACGGGGACGGTTTAGGGTCCAGGGGAGGGTACGACAATGCTTTAGGGGGAGCGTACGTGTGAGGGCGCGGGTTAGTGTTAGTGTACGGGTTAGGATTAGGGGACGGGTGAGGGTCAGGCTTCGGGGAAGTGTTAGGGTTAGGGTTCGGTCTAGGGTTAGCGTTAGGGTACGGGGACGGTTTAGGGTTCAGGGGAGGGTACGACAACGCTTTAGGGGGAGCGTACGTGTGAGGGTGTGGGTTAGTGTTAGCGTACGGTTTAGGGTTAGGGGACGGGTGAGGGTCAGGCTTCGGGGAAGGGTTAGGGTTAGGGTTCGGGCTAGGGTAAGTGTTAGGGGATGGGGACGGTTTAGGTTCCAGGGGAGGGTACGACAACGCTTTAGGGGGAACGTACGTGTGAGGGCGCGGGTTAGTGTTAGCGTACGGGTTAGGATTAGGGGACGGGTGAGGGTCAGGCTTCGGGGAAGGGTTAGGGTTAGGGTTCGGGCTAGGGTTAGGGTTAGGGGACGGGGACGGTTTAGGGTCCAGGGGAGGGTACGACAACGCTTTAGGGGGAGCGTACGTGTGAGGGCGCGGGTTAGTGTTAGCGTACGGGTTAGGATTAGGGGACGGGTGAGGGTCAGGCTTCGGGTAAGAGTTAGGGTTAGGGTTCGGGCTAGGGTTAGGGTTAGGGGACGGGGACGGTTTAGGGTCCAGGGGAGGGTACGACAGTGCTTTAGGGGCAGCGTACGTGTGAGGGCGCGGGTTAGTGTTAGCGTACGGGTTAGGGTTAGGGGACGGGTGAGGGTCAGGCTTCGGGGAAGGGTTAGGGTTAGGGTTCGGGCTAGGGTTAGGATTAGGGGACGGGAACGGTTTAGGGTCTAGGGGAGAGTACGACAACGCTTTAGGGGGAGCGTACGTGTGAGGGCGCGGGTTAGTGTTAGAGTACGGGTTAGGATTAGGGGACGGGTGAGGGTCAGGCTTCGGGGAAGGGTTAGGGTTAGGGTTCGGGCTAGGGTTAGGGTTAGGGGACGGGGTCGGTTTAGGGTCCAGGGGAGGGTACGACAACGCTTTAGGGGGAGCGTACGTGTGAGGGCGCGGGTAAGTGTTAGCGTACGGGTTAGGATTAGGGGACGGGTGAGGGTCAGGCTTTGGGGAAGGGTTAGGGTTAGGGTTCGGTCTAGGGTTAGGGTTAGGGGACGGGGACGGTTTAGGGTCCAGGGGAGTGTAAGACAACGCTTTAGGGGGAGCGTACGTGTGAGGGCGCGGGTTAGTGTTACCGTACGGGTTAGGATTAGGGGACGGGTGAGGGTCAGGCTTCGGGGAAGTGTTAGGGTTAGGGTTCGGGCTAGGGTTAGGGTTAGGGGACGAGGACGGTTTAGGGTCCAGGGGGGGGAACGACAACGCTTTAGGGGGAGCGTACGTGTGAGGGCGCGGGTTAGTGTTAGCGTACGGGTTAGGATTAGTGGACGGGTGAGGGTCAGGCTTCGGGGAAGTGTTAGGGTTTGGGTTTTGGCTAGGGTTAGGTTTAGGGGACGGGGACGGTTTAGGGTCCTGGGGAGGGTATGACAACTTTTTAGGGGGAGCGTACGTGTGAGGGCGCGGGTTAGTGTTAGCGTACGGGTTAGGATTAGGGGAAGGGTGAGGGTCAGGCTTCGGGGAAGTGTTAGGGTTAGGGTTAGGGCTAGGGTTAGGGTTAGGGGACGGGGACGGTTTCGGGTCCAGGGGAGGGTACGACAACGCTTTAGGGGGAGCGTACGTGTGAGGGCGCGGGTTAGTGTTAGCGTACGGGTTAGGATTAGGGGACGGGTGAGGGTCAGGCTTCGGGGAAGGGTTAGGGTTAGGGTTCGGGCTAGGGTTAGGGTTAGGGGACGGGGACGGTTTAGGGTCCAGGGGAGGGAACGACAACGCTTTAGGGGGAGCGTACGTGTGAGGGCGCGGGTTAGTGTTAGCGTACGGGTTAGAATTAGGGGACGGGTGAGGGTCAGGCTTCGGGGAAGGGTTAGGGTTAGGGTTCGGGCTAGGGTTAGGGTTAGGGGACGGGGACGGTTTAGGGTCCAGGGGAGGGTACGACAACGCTTTAGGGGGAGCGTACGTGTGAGGGCGCGGGTTAGTGTTAGCGTACGGGCTAGGATTAGGGGACGGGTGAGGGTCAGGCTTCGGGGAAGTTTTAGGGTTAGGGTTCGGGCTAGGGTTAGGGTTAGGGGACGGGGACGGTTTAGGGTCCAGGGGAGGGTACGACAACGCTTTAGGGGGAGCCTACGTGTGAGGGCGTGGGTTAGTGTTAGCGTACGGGTTAGGATTAGGGGACGGGTGAGGGTCAGGCTTCGGGGAAGTGTTAGGGTTAGGGTTCGGGCTAGGGTTAGGGTTAGGGGTCGGGGACGGTTTAGGGTCCAGGGGAGGGTACGACAACGCTTTAGGGGGAGCGTACGTGTGAGGGCGCAGGTTAGTGTTAGCGTACGGGTTAGGATTAGGGGACGGGTGAGGGTCAGGCTTCGGGGAAGGGTTAGGGTTAGGGTTCGGGCTAGGGTTAGGGTTAGGGGACGGGGACGGTTTAGGGTCCAGGGGAGGGTACGACAACGCTTTAGGGGGAGCGTACGCGTTAGGGCGCGGGTTAGTGTTAACGTACGGGTTAGGATTAGTGGACGGGTGAGAGTCAGGCTTCGGGGAAGTGTTAGGGTTAGGGTTCGGGCTAGGGTTAGTGTTAGGGGACGGGGACGGTTTAGGGTCCAGGGGAGGGTACGACAACACTTTAGGGGCAGCGTACGTGTGAGGGCGCGGGTTAGTGTTAGCGTATGGGTTAGGATTAGGGGACGGGTGAGGGTCAGGCTTCGGGTAAGGGTTAGGGTTAGCGTTCGGGCTAGGGTTAGGTTTAGGGGACGGGGACGGTTTAAGGTCCAGGGGAGGGTACGACAACGCTTTAGGGGGAGCGTACGTGTGAGGGCGCGGCTTAGTGTTAGCGTACGGGCTAGGATTAGGGGACGGGTGAGGGTCAGGCTTCGGGGAAGGGTTAGGGTTAGCGTTCGGGCTAGGGTTAGGGTTAGGGGACGGGGACGGTTTAGGGTCCACGGGAGGTTACGACAATGCTTTAGGGGGAGCGTATGTGTGAGGGCGCGGATTAGTGTTAGCGTACGGGTTAGGATTAGGGGACGGGTAAGTGTCAGGCTTCGGGGAAGGGTTAGGGTTAGGGTTCGGGCTAGGGTTAGGGTTAGGGGACGGGGACGGTTTAGGGTCCAGGGGAGGGTACGACAACGCTTTAGGGGGAGCATACGCGTTAGGGTGCGAGTTAGTGTTAGCGTACGGGTTAGGATTAGGGGACGGGTGAGAGTCAGGCTTCGGGGAAGTGTTAGGGTTAGGGTTCGGGCTAGGGTTAGGGTTAGGGGACGGGGACGGTTTAGGGTCCACGGGAGGGTACGACAACACTTTAGGGGCAGCGTACATGTGAGGGCGCGGGTTAGTGTTAGCGTACGGTTTAGGTTTAGGGGACGGGTGAGGGTCAGGCTTCGGGGAAGTGTTAGCCTTAGGGTTTGGGCTAGTGTTAGGTTTAGGGGACGGGGACGGTTTAAGGTCCAGGGGAGGGTACGACAACGCTTTAGGGGGAGCGTACGCGTGAGGGCGCGGGTTAGTGTTAGCGTACGGGTTAGGATTAGGGGACGGGTGAGGGTCAGGCTTCGGGGAAGGGTTAGGGTTAGGGTTCGGGCTAGGGTTAGGGTTAGGGGACGGGGACAGTTTAGGGTCCAGGGGAGGGTACGACACCGCTTTAGGGGGAGCGTACGTGTGAGGGCGCGGGTTAGTGTTAGCCTACGGGTTAGGATTAGGGGACGGGTGAGGTTCAGGCTTCGGGGAAGGGTTAGGGTTAGGGTTCGGGCTAGGGTTAGGGTTAGGGGAAGAGGACGGTTTAGGGTCCAGGGGAGGTTACGACAACGCTTTAGGGGGAGCGTACGTGTGAGGGCGCGGGTTAGTGTTAGCGTATGGGTTAGGATTAGGGGACGGGTGAGGGTCAGGCTTCGGGGAAGGGTTAGGGTTAGGGTTCGGGCTAGGGTTAGGGTTAGGGGACGGAGACAGTTTAGGGTCCAGGGGAGGGTACGACAACGCTTTAGGGGGAGCGTACGTGTGAGGGCGCGGGTTAGTGTTAGCGTACGGGTTAGGATTAGGGGACGGGTGAGGGTCAGGCTTCGGGGAAGTGTTAGGGTTTGGGTTTGGGCTAGGGTTAGGTTTAGGGGACGGGGACGGTTTAGGGTCCAGGGGAGGGTATGACAACGTTTTAGGGGGAGCGTACGTGTGAGGGCGCGGGTTAGTGTTAGCGTACGGGTTAGGATTAGGGGACGGGTGAGGGTCAGGCTTCGGGGAAGGGTTAGGGTTAGGGTTCGGGCTAGGGTTAGGGTTAGGGGACGGGGACGGTTTAGGGTCCAGGGGAGGGTACGACAACGCTTTAGGGGGAGCGTACGTGTGAGGGCGTGGGTTAGTGTTAGCGTACGGGTTAGGATTAGGGGACGGGTGAGGGTCAGGCTTCGGGGAAGGGTTAGGGTTAGGGTTCGGGCTAGGGTTAGGGTTAGGGGACGGGGACGGTTTAGGGTCCAGGGGAGGGAACGACAACACTTTAGGGGGAGCGTACGTGTGAGGGCGCGGGTTAGTGTTAGCGTACGGGTTAGAATTAGGGGACGGGTGAGGGTCAGGCTTCGGGGAAGGGTTAGAGTTAGGGTTCGGGCTAGGGTTAGGGTTAGTGGACGGGGACGGTTTAGGGTCCAGGGGAGGGTACGACAACGCTTTAGGGGGAGCGTACGTGTGAGGGCGCGGGTTAGTGTTAGCGTACGGGTTAGGATTAGGGGACGGGTGAGGGTCAGGCTTCGGGGAAGGGTTAGGGTTAGGGTTCGGGCTAGGGTTAGGGTTAGGGGACGGGGACGGTTTAGGGTCCAGGGGAGGGTACGACAACGCTTTAGGGGGAGCCTACGTGTGAGGGCGTGGGTTAGTGTTAGCGTACGGGTTAGGATTAGGGGACGGGTGAGGGTCAGGCTTCGGGGAAGGCTTAGGGTTAGGGTTCGGGCTAGGGTTAAGGTTAGGGTACGGGGACGGTTTAGGGTCCAGGGGAGGGTACGACAACGCTTTAGGGGGAGCGTACGTGTGAGGGCGTGGGTTAGTGTTAGCGTACGGGTCAGGATTAGGGGACGGGAGAGGGTCAGGCTTCGGGGAAGGGTTAGGGTTAGGGTTCCGGCTAGGGTTAGGGTTAGGGGACGGGGACGGTTGAGGGTCCAGGGGAGGGTACGACAACGCTTTAGGGGGAGCATACCTGTGAAGGCGCGGGTTAGTGTTAGCGTACGGGTTGGGATTAGGGGACGGGTGAGGGTCAGGCTTCGGGGAAGTGTTAGGCTTAGGGTTCGGGCTACGGTTAGGGTTAGGGGATGGAGACGGTTTAGGGTCCAGGGGAGGGTACGACAACGCTTTAGGGGGAGCGTACGCGTGAGGGCGCGGGTTAGTGTTAGCGTACGTGTTAGGATTAGGGGACGGGTGAGGGTCAGGCTTCGGGGAAGGGTTAGGGTTAGGGTTCGGGCTAGGGTTAGGGTTAGGGGACGGGGACGGTTTAGGGTCCAGGAGAGGGTACGACAACGCTTTAGGGGGAGCGTGCGTGTGAGGGCGCGGGTTAGTGTTAGCGTACGGGTTAGGATTAGGGGACGGATGAGGGTCAGGCTTCGGGGAAGGGTTAGGGTTAGGGTTCGGGCTAGGGTTAAGGATAGGGGACGGGGACGGTTTAGGGTCCAGGGGAGGGTACGACAACGCTTTAGGGGGAGCGTACGTGTGAGGGCGCGGGTTAGTGTTAGCGTACGGGTTAGGATTAGGGGACGGGTGAGGGTCAGGCTTCGGGGAAGGGTTAGGGTTAGGGTTCGGTCTACGGTTAGGGTTAGGGGACGGAGACGGTTTAGGGTCCAGGGGAGGGTACGACAACGCTTTAGGGGGAGCGTACGCGTGAGGGCGCGGGTTAGTGTTAGCGTACAGGTTAGGATTAGGGGACGGGTGAGGGTCAGGCTTCGGGGAAGGGTTAGGTTTAGGGTTCGGGCTAGGGTTAGGGATAGGGTTAGGGGACGGTTCAGGGTCCACAGGAGGGTACGACAACGCTTCAGGGGGAGCGTACGCGTGAGGGCGCGGGTTAGTGTTAGCGTACGGGTTAGGATTAGGGGACGGGTGAGGGTCAGGCTTCGGGGAAGGGTTAGGGTTAGGGTTCGTACTAGGGTTAGGGTTAGGGGACGGGGACGGTTTAGGGTCCAGGGGAGGGTACGACAACACTTTAGGGGGAGCGTACGTGTGAGGGCGTGGGTTAGTGTTAGCGTACGGGTTAGGGTTAGGGGACGGGTGAGGGTCAGGATTCGGGGAAGGGTTAGGCTTAGGGTTCGGGCTAGGGTTAGGGTTAGGGGACGGGGACGGTTTAGGGTCCAGGGGAGGGTACGACAACGCTTAAGGGGGAGCGTACGCGTGAGGGCGCGGGTTAGTGTTAGCGTACGGGTTAGGATTAGGGGACGGGTGAGGGTCAGGCTTCGGGGAAGGGTTAGGGTTAGGGTTCGGGCTAGGGTTAGGGTTAGGGGACGGGGACGGTTTAGGGTCCAGGGGAGGGTACGACAACGCTTTAGGGGGAGCGTACGTGTGAGGGCGCGGGTTAGTGTTAGCGTACGGGTTAGGATTAGGGGACGGGTGAGGATCAGGCTTCGGGGAAGGGTTAGGGTTAGGGTTCGGGCTAGGGTTACGGTTAGGGTACTGGGACGGTTTAGGGTCCAGGGGAGGGTACGACAATGCTTTAGGGGGAGCGTACGTGTGAGGGCGCAGGTTAGTGTTAGCGTACGGGTTAGGATTAGGTGACGGGTGTGGGTCAGGCTTCGTGGAAGCGTTAGGCTTAGGGTTCGGGCTAGGGTTAGGGTTAGGGGACGGGGACGGTTTAGGGTCCAGGGGAGGGTACGACAACGCTTTAGGGGGAGCGTACGTGTGAGGGCGCGGGTTAGTGTTAGCGTACGGGTTAGGATTAGGGGACGGTTGAGGGTCAGGCTTCGGGGAAGGGTTAGGGTTAGGGTTCGGGCTAGGGTTAAGTTTAGGGGACGGGGACGGTTTAGGGTCCAGGGGAGGGTACGACAACGCTTTAGGGGGAGCGTACGTGTGAGGGCGCGGGTTAGTGTTAGCGTACGGGTTAGGATTAGGGGACGGGTGAGGGTCAGGCTTCGGGGAAGGGTTAGGGTTAGGGTTCGGGCTAGGGTTAGGGTTAGGGGACGGGGACGGTTTAGGGTCCAGGGGAGGGTACGACAACGCTTTAGGGGGAGCGTACGTGTGAGGGCGCGGGTTAGTGTTAGCGTACGGGTTAGGATTAGGGGACGGGTGAGGGTCAGGCTTCGGGGAAGGGTTAGGGTTAGGGTTCGGGCTAGGGTTAGGGTTAGTGGACGGGGACGGTTTAGGGTCCAGGGGAGGGTACGAAAACGCTTTAGGGGAATCGTACGTGTGAGGGCGCGGTTTAGTGTTAACGTACGGGTTAGGATTAGGGGACGGGTGAGGGTCAGGCTTCGGGGAAGGGTTAGGGTTAGGGTTCGGGCAAGGGTTAGGGTTAGGGGACGGGGACGGTTTAGGGTCCAGGGGAGGGTACGACAACACTTTAGGGGCAGCGTACGTGTGAGGGTGTGGGTTAGTGTTAGCGTATGGGTTAGGATTAGGGGACGGGTGAGGGTCAGGCTTCGGGGAAGGGTTAGGTTTAGGGTTCGGACTAGGGTTAGGGATAGGGTTAGGGGACGGTTCAGGGTCCACAGGAGGGTACGACAACGCTTCAGGGGGAGCGTACGCGTGAGGGCGCGGGTTAATGTTAGGGTACGGGTTAGGATTAGGGGACGTGTGAGGGTCAGGCTTCGGGGAAGGGTTAGGGTTAGGGTTCGGACTAGGGTTAGGGTTAGGGGACGGGGACGGTTTAGGGTCCATTGGAGGGTACGACAACACTTTAGGGGGAGCGTACGTGTGAGGGCGCGGGTTAGTGTTAGCGTACGGGTTAGGGTTAGGGAACGGGTGAGGGTCAGGCTTCGGGGAAGGGTTAGGCTTAGGGTTCGGGCTAGGGTTAGGGTTAGGGGACGGGGACGGTTTAGGGTCCAGGGGAGGGTACGACAGCGCTTTAGGGGGAGCGTACGTGTGAGGGCGTGGGTTAGTGTTAGCGTATGGGTTAGGATTAGGGGACGGATGAGGGTCAGGCTTCGGTGAAGGGTTAGGGTTAGGGTTCGGCCTAGGGTTAGGGTTAGGGGACGGGGACGGTTTAGGGTCCAGGGGAGGGTACGACAATGCTTTAGGGGGAGCGTACGTGTGAGGGCGCGGGGTAGTGTTAGCGTACGCGTTAGGATTATGGGACGGGTGAGGGTCAGGCTTCAGGGAAGGGTTAGGGATATGTTTCGGGCTAGGGTTAGGGTTAGGGGACGGGGACGGTTTAGGGTCCAGGGGAGGGTACGAAAACGCTTTAGGGGGAGCGTACGTGTGAGGGCGCAGGTGAGTGTTAGCGTACGGGTTAGGATTAGGTGACGGGTGAGGGTCAGGCTTCGTGGAAGCGTTAGGCTTAGGGTTCGGGCTAGGGTTAGGCTTAGGGTACGGGGACGGTTTAGGGTCCAGGGGAGGGTACGACAACGCTTTAGGCGGAGCGTACGTGTGAGGGCGCGGGTTAGTGTTAGCGTACGGTTTAGGGTTAGGGGACGGGTGAGGGTCAGGCTTCGGGGAAGGGTTAGGCTTAGGGTTTGGGCTAGGGTTAGGGTTAGGGGACGGGGACGGTTTAGGGTCCAGGGGAGGGTACGACAACGCTTAAGGGGGAGCGTACGCGTGAGGGCGCGGGTTAGTGTTAGCGTACGGGTTAGGATTAGGGGACGGGTGAGGGTCAGGCTTCGGGCACGTGTTAGGCTTAGGGTTCGGGCTAGGGTTAGGGTTAGGGGACGGGGACGGTTTAGGGTCCAGGGGAGGGTACGACAACGCTTTAGGGGGAGCGTACGCGTGAGGGCGCGGGTTAGTGTTAGCGTACGGGTTAGGATTAGGGGACGGGTGAGGGTCAGGCTTCGGGGAAGGGTTAGGGTTAGGGTTCGGGCTAGGGTTAGGGTTAGGGGACGGGGACGGTTTAGGGTCCAGGGGAGGGTACGACAACGCTTTAGGGGGAGCGTACGTGTGAGGGCGCGGGTTAGTGTTAGCGTACGGGTTAGGATTAGGGGACGGGTGAGGGTCAGGCTTCGGGGAAGGGTTAGGGTTAGGGTTCGGGCTAGGGTTAGGGTTAGGGGACGGGGACGGTTTAGGGTCCAGGGGAGGGTACGACAACGCTTTAGGGGGAGTGTACGTGTGAGGGCGCGGGTTAGTGTTAGCGTACCGGTTAGGATTAGGGGACGGGTGAGGGTCAGGCTTCGGGGAAGGGTTAGGGTTAGGGTTCGGGCTAGGGTTAAGTTTAGGAGACGGGGACGGTTTAGGGTCCAGGGGAGGGTACGACAACGCTTTAGGGGGAGCGTACGTGTGAGGGCACGGGTTAGTGTTAGCATATGGGTTAGGATTAGGGGACGGGAGAGGGTCAGGCTTCGGGGAAGGGTTAGGGTTAGGGTTCCGGCTAGGGTTAGGGTTAGGGGACGGGGACGGTTTAGGGTCCAGGGGAGGGTACGACAACGCTTTCGGGGGAGCGTACGCGTGAGGGCGCGGGTTAGTGTTAGCGTACGGGTTAGGATTAGGGGACGGGTGAGGGTCAGGCTTCGGGGAAGGGTTAGGGTTAGGGTTCGGGCTAGGGTTAGGGTTAGGGGACGGGGACGGTTTAGGGTCCAGGGGAGGGTACGACAACGCTTTAGGGGGAGCGTACGTGTGAGGGCGTGGGTTAGTGTTAGCGTACGGGTTAGGATTAGGGGACGGGTGAGGGTCAGGCTTCGGGGAAGGGTTAGGGTTAGGGTTCGGGCTAGGGTTAGGGTTAGGGGACGGGGACGGTTTAGGGTCCAGGGGAGGGAACGACAACACTTTAGGGGGAGCGTACGTGTGAGGGCGCGGGTTAGTGTTAGCGTACGGGTTAGAATTAGGGGACAGGTGAGGGTCAGGCTTCGGGGAAGGGTTAGAGTTAGGGTTCGGGCTAGGGTTAGGGTTAGTGGACGGGGACGGTTTAGGGTCCAGGGGAGGGTACGACAACGCTTTAGGGGGAGCGTACGTGTGAGGGCGCGGGTTAGTGTTAGCGTACGGGTTAGGATTAGGGGACGGGTGAGGGTCAGGCTTCGGGGAAGGGTTAGGGTTAGGGTTCGGGCTAGGGTTAGGGTTAGGGGACGGGGACGGTTTAGGGTCCAGGGGAGGGTACGACAACGCTTTAGGGGGAGCCTACGTGTGAGGGCGTGGGTTAGTGTTAGCGTACGGGTTAGGATTAGGGGACGGGTGAGGGTCAGGCTTCGGGGAAGGCTTAGGGTTAGGGTTCGGGCTAGGGTTAAGGTTAGGGTACGGGGACGGTTTAGGGTCCAGGGGAGGGTACGACAACGCTTTAGGGGGAGCGTACGTGTGAGGGCGTGGGTTAGTGTTAGCGTACGGGTCAGGATTAGGGGACGGGAGAGGGTCAGGCTTCGGGGAAGGGTTAGGGTTAGGGTTCCGGCTAGGGTTAGGGTTAGGGGACGGGGACGGTTGAGGGTCCAGGGGAGGGTACGACAACGCTTTAGGGGGAGCATACCTGTGAGGGCGCGGGTTAGTGTTAGCGTACGGGTTGGGATTAGGGGACGGGTGAGGGTCAGGCTTCGGGGAAGTGTTAGGCTTAGGGTTCGGGCTACGGTTAGGGTTAGGGGATGGAGACGGTTTAGGGTCCAGGGGAGGGTACGACAACGCTTTAGGGGGAGCGTACGCGTGAGGGCGCGGGTTAGTGTTAGCGTACGGGTTAGGATTAGGGGACGGGTGAGGGTCAGGCTTCGGGGAAGGGTTAGGGTTAGGGTTCGGGCTAGGGTTAGGGTTAGGGGACGGGGACGGTTTAGGGTCCAGGAGAGGGTACGACAACGCTTTAGGGGGAGCGTGCGTGTGAGGGCGCGGGTTAGTGTTAGCGTACGGGTTAGGATTAGGGGACGGATGAGGGTCAGGCTTCGGGGAAGGGTTAGGGTTAGGGTTCGGGCTAGGGTTAAGGATAGGGGACGGGGACGGTTTAGGGTCCAGGGGAGGGTACGACAACGCTTTAGGGGGAGCGTACGTGTGAGGGCGCGGGTTAGTGTTAGCGTACGGGTTAGGATTAGGGGACGGGTGAGGGTCAGGCTTCGGGGAAGGGTTAGGGTTAGGGTTCGGTCTACGGTTAGGGTTAGGGGACGGAGACGGTTTAGGGTCCAGGGGAGGGTACGACAACGCTTTAGGGGGAGCGTACGCGTGAGGGCGCGGGTTAGTGTTAGCGTACAGGTTAGGATTAGGGGACGGGTGAGGGTCAGGCTTCGGGGAAGGGTTAGGTTTAGGGTTCGGACTAGGGTTAGGGATAGGGTTAGGGGACGGTTCAGGGTCCACAGGAGGGTACGACAACGCTTCAGGGGGAGCGTACGCGTGAGGGCGCGGGTTAGTGTTAGCGTACGGGTTAGGATTAGGGGACGGGTGAGGGTCAGGCTTCGGGGAAGGGTTAGGGTTAGGGTTCGTACTAGGGTTAGGGTTAGGGGACGGGGACGGTTTAGGGTCCAGGGGAGGGTACGACAACACTTTAGGGGGAGCGTACGTGTGAGGGCGTGGGTTAGTGTTAGCGTACGGGTTAGGGTTAGGGGACGGGTGAGGGTCAGGATTCGGGGAAGGGTTAGGCTTAGGGTTCGGGCTAGGGTTAGGGTTAGGGGACGGGGACGGTTTAGGGTCCAGGGGAGGGTACGACAACGCTTAAGGGGGAGCGTACGCGTGAGGGCGCGGGTTAGTGTTAGCGTACGGGTTAGGATTAGGGGACGGGTGAGGGTCAGGCTTCGGGGAAGGGTTAGGGTTAGGGTTCGGGCTAGGGTTAGGGTTAGGGGACGGGGACGGTTTAGGGTCCAGGGGAGGGTACGACAACGCTTTAGGGGGAGCGTACGTGTGAGGGCGCGGGTTAGTGTTAGCGTACGGGTTAGGATTAGGGGACGGGTGAGGATCAGGCTTCGGGGAAGGGTTAGGGTTAGGGTTCGGGCTAGGGTTACGGTTAGGGTACTGGGACGGTTTAGGGTCCAGGGGAGGGTACGACAATGCTTTAGGGGGAGCGTACGTGTGAGGGCGCAGGTTAGTGTTAGCGTACGGGTTAGGATTAGGTGACGGGTGTGGGTCAGGCTTCGTGGAAGCGTTAGGCTTAGGGTTCGGGCTAGGGTTAGGGTTAGGGGACGGGGACGGTTTAGGGTCCAGGGGAGGGTACGACAACGCTTTAGGGGGAGCGTACGTGTGAGGGCGCGGGTTAGTGTTAGCGTACGGGTTAGGATTAGGGGACGGTTGAGGGTCAGGCTTCGGGGAAGGGTTAGGGTTAGGGTTCGGGCTAGGGTTAAGTTTAGGGGACGGGGACGGTTTAGGGTCCAGGGGAGGGTACGACAACGCTTTAGGGGGAGCGTACGTGTGAGGGCGCGGGTTAGTGTTAGCGTACGGGTTAGGATTAGGGGACGGGTGAGGGTCAGGCTTCGGGGAAGGGTTAGGGTTAGGGTTCGGGCTAGGGTTAGGGTTAGGGGACGGGGACGGTTTAGGGTCCAGGGGAGGGTACGACAACGCTTTAGGGGGAGCGTACGTGTGAGGGCGCGGGTTAGTGTTAGCGTACGGGTTAGGATTAGGGGACGGGTGAGGGTCAGGCTTCGGGGAAGGGTTAGGGTTAGGGTTCGGGCTAGGGTTAGGGTTAGTGGACGGGGACGGTTTAGGGTCCAGGGGAGGGTACGAAAACGCTTTAGGGGAATCGTACGTGTGAGGGCGCGGTTTAGTGTTAACGTACGGGTTAGGATTAGGGGACGGGTGAGGGTCAGGCTTCGGGGAAGGGTTAGGGTTAAGGTTCGGGCAAGGGTTAGGGTTAGGGGACGGGGACGGTTTAGGGTCCAGGGGAGGGTACGACAACACTTTAGGGGCAGCGTACGTGTGAGGGTGTGGGTTAGTGTTAGCGTATGGGTTAGGATTAGGGGACGGGTGAGGGTCAGGCTTCGGGGAAGGGTTAGGTTTAGGGTTCGGACTAGGGTTAGGGATAGGGTTAGGGGACGGTTCAGGGTCCACAGGAGGGTACGACAACGCTTCAGGGGGAGCGTACGCGTGAGGGCGCGGGTTAATGTTAGGGTACGGGTTAGGATTAGGGGACGTGTGAGGGTCAGGCTTCGGGGAAGGGTTAGGGTTAGGGTTCGGACTAGGGTTAGGGTTAGGGGACGGGGACGGTTTAGGGTCCATTGGAGGGTACGACAACACTTTAGGGGGAGCGTACGTGTGAGGGCGCGGGTTAGTGTTAGCGTACGGGTTAGGGTTAGGGAACGGGTGAGGGTCAGGCTTCGGGGAAGGGTTAGGCTTAGGGTTCGGGCTAGGGTTAGGGTTAGGGGACGGGGACGGTTTAGGGTCCAGGGGAGGGTACGACAGCGCTTTAGGGGGAGCGTACGTGTGAGGGCGTGGGTTAGTGTTAGCGTATGGGTTAGGATTAGGGGACGGATGAGGGTCAGGCTTCGGTGAAGGGTTAGGGTTAGGGTTCGGCCTAGGGTTAGGGTTAGGGGACGGGGACGGTTTAGGGTCCAGGGGAGGGTACGACAATGCTTTAGGGGGAGCGTACGTGTGAGGGCGCGGGGTAGTGTTAGCGTACGCGTTAGGATTATGGGACGGGTGAGGGTCAGGCTTCAGGGAAGGGTTAGGGATATGTTTCGGGCTAGGGTTAGGGTTAGGGGACGGGGACGGTTTAGGGTCCAGGGGAGGGTACGAAAACGCTTTAGGGGGAGCGTACGTGTGAGGGCGCAGGTGAGTGTTAGCGTACGGGTTAGGATTAGGTGACGGGTGAGGGTCAGGCTTCGTGGAAGCGTTAGGCTTAGGGTTCGGGCTAGGGTTAGGCTTAGAGTACGGGGACGGTTTAGGGTCCAGGGGAGGGTACGACAACGCTTTAGGCGGAGCGTACGTGTGAGGGCGCGGGTTAGTGTTAGCGTACGGTTTAGGGTTAGGGGACGGGTGAGGGTCAGGCTTCGGGGAAGGGTTAGGCTTAGGGTTTGGGCTAGGGTTAGGGTTAGGGGACGGGGACGGTTTAGGGTCCAGGGGAGGGTACGACAACGCTTAAGGGGGAGCGTACGCGTGAGGGCGCGGGTTAGTGTTAGCGTACGGGTTAGGATTAGGGGACGGGTGAGGGTCAGGCTTCGGGCACGTGTTAGGCTTAGGGTTCGGGCTAGGGTTAGGGTTAGGGGACGGGGACGGTTTAGGGTCCAGGGGAGGGTACGACAACGCTTTAGGGGGAGCGTACGCGTGAGGGCGCGGGTTAGTGTTAGCGTACGGGTTAGGATTAGGGGACGGGTGAGGGTCAGGCTTCGGGGAAGGGTTAGGGTTAGGGTTCGGGCTAGGGTTAGGGTTAGGGGACGGGGACGGTTTAGGGTCCAGGGGAGGGTACGACAACGCTTTAGGGGGAGCGTACGTGTGAGGGCGCGGGTTAGTGTTAGCGTACGGGTTAGGATTAGGGGACGGGTGAGGGTCAGGCTTCGGGGAAGGGTTAGGGTTAGGGTTCGGGCTAGGGTTAGGGTTAGGGGACGGGGACGGTTTAGGGTCCAGGGGAGGGTACGACAACGCTTTAGGGGGAGTGTACGTGTGAGGGCGCGGGTTAGTGTTAGCGTACCGGTTAGGATTAGGGGACGGGTGAGGGTCAGGCTTCGGGGAAGGGTTAGGGTTAGGGTTCGGGCTAGGGTTAAGTTTAGGAGACGGGGACGGTTTAGGGTCCAGGGGAGGGTACGACAACGCTTTAGGGGGAGCGTACGTGTGAGGGCACGGGTTAGTGTTAGCATATGGGTTAGGATTAGGGGACGGGAGAGGGTCAGGCTTCGGGGAAGGGTTAGGGTTAGGGTTCCGGCTAGGGTTAGGGTTAGGGGACGGGGACGGTTTAGGGTCCAGGGGAGGGTACGACAACGCTTTCGGGGGAGCGTACGCGTGAGGGCGCGGGTTAGTGTTAGCGTACGGGTTAGGATTAGGGGACGGGTGAGGGTCAGGCTTCGGGGAAGGGTTAGGGTTAGGGTTCGGGCTAGGGTTAGGGTTAGGGGACGGGGACGGTTTAGGGTCCAGGGGAGGGTACAACAACGCTTTAGGGGGAGCGTACGTGTGAGGGCGCGGGTTAGTGTTAGCGTACGGGTTAGGATTAGGGGACGGGTGAGGGTCTGGCTTCGGGGAAGGGTTAGGGTTAGGGTTCGGGCTAGGGTTAGGGTTAGGGGACGGGGACGGTTTAGGGTCCAGGGGAGGGTACGACAACGCTTTAGGGGGAGCGTACGTGTGAGGGCGCGGGTTAGTGTTAGCGTACCGGTTAGGATTAGGGGACGGGTGAGGGTCAGGCTTCGGGGAAGGGTTAGGGTTAGGGTTCGGGCTAGGGTTAAGGTTAGGAGACGGGGACGGTTTAGCGTCCAGGGGAGGGTACGACAACGCTTTAGGGGGAGCGTACGTGTGAGGGCACGGGTTAGTGTTAGCCTACGGGTTAGGATTAGGGGACGGGAGAGGGTCAGGCTTCGGGGAAGGGTTAGGGTTAGGGTTCCGGCTAGGGTTAGGGTTAGGGGACGGGGACGGTTTAGGGCCCAGGGGAGGGTACGACAACGCTTTAGGGGGAGCGTACGTGTGAGGGCGCGGGTTAGTGTTAGCGTACGGGTTAGGATTAGGGGACGGGTGAGGGTCAGGCTTCGGGGAATGGTTAGGGTTAGGGTTCGGGCTACGGTTAGGGTTAGGGGACGGAGACGGTTTAGGGTCCAGGGGAGGGTACGACAACGCTTTAGGGGGAGCGTACGCGTGAGGCTGCGGGTTAGTGTTAGTGTACGGGTTAGGATTAGGGGACGGGTGAGGGTCAGGCTTCGGGGAAGGGTTAGGGTTAGGGTTCGGGCTAGGGTTAGGGTTAGGGGACGGGGACGGTTTAGGGTCCAGGGGAGGGTACGACAACGCTTTAGGGGGAGCGTACGTGTGAGGGCGCGGGTTAGTGTTAGCGTACGGGTTAGGATTAGTGGACGGGTGAGGGTCAGGCTTCGGGGAAGGGTTAGGGTTAGGGTTCGGGCTAGGGTTAGGGTTAGGGGACGGGGACGGTTTAGGGTCCAGGGGAGGGTACGACAACGCTTTAGGGGGAGCGTACGTGTGAGGGCGCGGGTTAGTGTTAGCGTACGGGTTAGGATTAGAGGACGGGTGAGGGTCAGGCTTCGGGGAAGTGTTAGTGTTAGCGTTCGGGCTAGGGTTAGGGTTAGGGGACGGGGACGGTTTAGGGTCCAGGGGAGGGTACGACAACGCTTTAGGGGGAGCGTACGTGTGAGGGCGCGGGTTAGTGTTAGTGTACGGGTTAGGATTAGGGGACGGGTGAGGGTCAGGCTCCGGGGAAGTGTTAGGGTTAGGGTTCGGGCTAGGGTTAGGGTTAGGGTACTGGGACGGTTTAGGGTCCAGGGGAGGGTACGACAATGCTTTAGGGGGAGCGTACGTGTGAGGGCGCGGGTTAGTGTTAGCGTACGGGTTAGGATTAGGCGACGGGTGAGGGTCAGGCTTCGGGGAAGGGTTCGGGTTAGGGTTCAGGCTAGGGTTAGGGTTAGGGGACGGGGACGGTTTAGGGTCCAGGGGTGGGTACGACAACGCTTTAGGGGGAGCGTACGTGTGAGGGCGCGGTTTAGTGTTAACGTACGGGTTAGGATTAGGGGACGGGTGAGGGTCAGGCTTCGGGGAAGGGTTAGGGTTAGGGTTCGGGCAAGGGTTAGGGTTAGGGGACGGGGACGGTTTAGGGTCCAGGAGAGGGTACGACAACACTTTAGGGGCAGCGTACGTGTGAGGGTGCGGGTTAGTGTTAGCGTATGGGTTAGGATTAGGGGACGGGTGAGGGTCAGGCTTCGGGGAAGGGTTAGGTTTAGGGTTCGGACTAGGGTTAGGGTTAGGGTTAGGGGACGGTTCAGGGTCCACAGGAGGGTACGACAACGCTTCAGGGGGAGCGTACGCGTGAGGACGCGGGTTAGTGTTAGCGTACGGGTTAGGATTAGGGGACGGGTGAGGGTCAGGCTTCGGGGAAGGGTTAGGGTTAGGGTTCGGACTAGGTTTAGGGTTAGGGGACGGGGACGGTTTAGGGTCCAGGGGAGGGTACGACAGCGCTTTAGGGGGAGCGTACGTGTGAGGGCGTGGGTTAGTGTTAGCGTATGGTTTAGGATTAGGGGACGGATGAGGGTCAGGCTTCGCTGAAGGGTTAGGGTTAGGGTTCGGCCTAGGGTTAGGGTTAGGGGACGAGGACGGTTTAGGGTCCAGGGGAGGGTAGGACAAAGCTTTAGGGGGAGCGTACGTGTGAGGGCGCGGGTTAGTGTTAGCGTACGCGTTAGGATTATGGGACGGGTGAGGGTCAGGCTTCAGGGAAGGGTTAGGGATAGGTTTCGGGCTAGGGTTAGGGTTAGGGGACGGGGACGGTTTAGGGTCCAGGGGAGGGTACGACAACGCTTTAGGGGGAGCGTACGTGTGAGGGCGCAGGTTAGTGTTAGCGTACGGGTTAGGAATAGGTGACGGGTGAGGGTCAGGCTTCGTGGAAGCGTCAGGCTTAGGGTTCGGGCTAGGGTTAGGGTTAGGGGACGGGGACGGTTTAGCGTCCAGGGGAGGGTACGACAACGCTTTAGGGGGAGCGTACGTGTGAGGGCGCGGGTTAGTGTTAGCGTATGGGTTAGGATTAGGGGACGGTTGAGGGTCAGGCTTCGGGGAAGGGTTAGGGTTAGGGTTCGGGCTAGGGTTAAGGTTAGGGGACGGGGACGGTTTAGGGTCCAGGGGAGGGTACGACAACGCTTTAGGGGGAGCGTACGTGTGAGGGCGCGGGTTAGTGTTAGCGTACGGGTTAGGATTAGGGGACGGGAGAGGGTCAGGCTTCGGGGAAGGGTTAGGGTTAGGGTTCGGGCTAGGGTTAGGGTTAGGGGACGGGGACGGTTTAGGGTCCAGGGGAGGGTACGACAACGCTTTAGGGGGAGCGTACGTGTGAGGGCGCGGGTTAGTGTTAGCGTACGGGTTAGGATTAGGGGACGGGTGAGGGTCAGGCTTCGGGGAAGGGTTAGGGTTAGGGTTCGGGCTAGGGTTAGGGTTAGGGGACGGGGACGGTTTAGGGTCCAGGGGAGGGTACGAAAACGCTTTAGGGGGAGCGTACGTGTGAGGGCGCGGTTTAGTGTTAACGTACGGGTTAGGATTAGGGGACGGGTGAGGGTCAGGCTTCGGGGAAGGGTTAGGGTTAGGGATCGGGCAAGGGTTAGGGTTAGGGGACGGGGACGGTTTAGGGTCCAGGGGAGGGTACGACAACACTTTAGGGGCAGCGTACGTGTGAGGGTGCGGGTTAGTGTTAGCGTATGGGTTAGGATTAGGGGACGGGTGAGGGTCAGGCTTCGGGGAAGGGTTAGGTTTAGGGTTCGGACTAGGGTTAGGGTTAGGGTTAGGGGACGGTTCAGTGTCCACAGGAGGGTACGACAACGCTTCAGAGGGAGCGTACGTGTGAGGGCACGGGTTAGTGTTAGCGTACGGGTTAGGATTAGGGGATGGGTGAGGGTCAGGCTTCGGGGAAGGGTTAGCGTTAGGGTTCGGACTAGGTTTAGGGTTAGGGGACGGGGACGGTTTAGGGTCCAGGGGAGGGTACGACAACACTTTAGGGGGAGCGTACGTGTGAGGGCGCGGGTTAGTGTTAGCGTACGGGTTAGGGTTAGGGGACGGGTGAGGGTCAGGCTTCGGGGAAGGGTTAGGCTTAGGGTTCGGGCTAGGGTTAGGGTTAGGGGACGGGGACGGTTTAGGGTCCAGGGGAGGGTACGACAACGCTTAAGGGGGAGCGTATGCGTGAGGGCGCGGGTTAGTGTTAGCGTACGGGTTAGGATTAGGGGACGGGTGAGGGTCAGGCTTCGGGGACGTGTTAGGCTTAGGGTTCGGGCTAGGGTTAGGGTTAGGGGACGGGGACGTTTTATGGTCCAGGGGAGGGTACGACAACGCTTTAGGGGGAGCGTACGTGTGAGGGCGCGGGTTAGTGTTAGTGTACGGGTTAGGATTAGGGGACGGGTGAGGGTCAGGCTTCGGGGAAGTGTTAGGTTTAGGGTTCGGGCTAGGGTTAGGGTTAGGGTACTGGGACGGTTTAGGGTCCAGGGGAGGGTACGACAATGCTTTAGGGGGAGCGTACGTGTGAGGGCGCGGGTTAGTGTTAGCGTACGGGTTAGGATTAGGCGACGGGTGAGGGTCAGGCTTCGGGGAAGGGTTAGGGTTAGGGTTCAGGCTAGGGTTAGGGTTAGGGGACGGGGACGGTTTAGGGTCCAGGGGAGGGTACGACAACGCTTTAGGGGGAGCGTACGTGTGAGGGCGCGGTTTAGTGTTAACGTACGGGTTAGGATTAGGGGACGGGTGAGGGTCAGGCTTCGGGGAAGGGTTAGGGTTAGGGTTCGGGCAAGGGTTAGGGTTAGGGGACGGGGACGGTTTAGGGTCCAGGAGAGGGTACGACAACACTTTAGGGGCAGCGTACGTGTGAGGGTGCGGGTTAGTGTTAGCGTATGGGTTAGGATTAGTGGACGGGTGAGGGTCAGGCTTCGGGGAAGGGTTAGGTTTAGGGTTCGGACTAGGGTTAGGGTTAGGGGACGGGGACGGTTTAGGGTCCAGGGGAGGGTACGACAACGCTTAAGGGGGAGCGTACGCGTGAGGGCGCGGGTTAGTGTTAGCGTACGGGTTAGGATTAGGGGACGGGTGAGGGTCAGGCTTCGGGGACGTGTTAGGCTTAGGGTTCGGGCTAGGGTTAGGGTTAGGGGACGGGGACGGTTTAGGGTCCAGGGGAGTGTACGACAATGCTTTAGGGGGAGCGTACGTGTGAGGGCGCGGGTTAGTGTTAGCGTACGGGTTAGGATTAGGCGACGGGTGAGTGTCAGGCTTCGGGGAAGGGTTAGGGTTAGGGTTCGGGCTAGGGTTAGGGTTAGGGGACGGGGACGGTTTAGGGTCCAGGGGAGGGTACGACAACGCTTTAGGGGGAGCGTACGTGTGAGGGCGCGGGTTAGTGTTAGCGTACTTGTTAGGATTAGGGGACGTGTGAGGGTCAGGCTTCGGGGAAGTGTTAGGTTTAGGGTTCGGGCTACGGTTAGGGTTAGGGGATGGGGACGGTTTAGGGTCCAGGGGAGGTTACGACAACGCTTTAGGGGGAGCGTACGTGTGAGGGCGAGGGTTAGTGTTAGCGTACGGGTTAGGATTATGGGACGGGTGAGGGTCAGGCTTCGGGGAAGGGTTAGGGTTAGGGTTCGGGCTAGGGTTAGGGTTAGGGGACGGGGACGGTTTAGGGTCCAGGGGAGGGTACGACAATGCTTTAGGGGGAGTGTACGTGTGAGGGCGCGGTTTAGTGTTAACGTACGGGTTAGGATTAGGGGACGGGTGAGGGTCAGGCTTCGGGGAAGGGTTAGGGTTAGGGTTCGGGCAAGGGTTACGGTTAGGGGACGGGGACGGTTTAGGGTCCAGGGGAGGGTACGACAACACTTTAGGGGCAGCGTACGTGTGAGGGTGCGGGTTAGTGTTAGCGTATGGGTTAGGATTAGGGGACGGGTGAGGGTCAGGCTTCGGGGAAGGGTTAGGTTTAGGGTTCGGACTAGGGTTAGGGTTAGGGTTAGGGAAAGGTTCAGGGTCCACAGGAGGGTACGACAACGCTTCAGGGGGAGCTTACTCGTGAGGGCGCGGGTTAGTGTTAGCGTACGGGTTAGGATTAGGCGACGGGTGGGGGTCAGGCTTCGGGGAAGGGTTAGGGTTAGGGTTCGGACTAGGTTTAGGGTTAGGGGACGGGGACGGTTTAGGGTCCAGGGGAGGGTACGACAACACTTTAGGGGGAGCGTACGTGTGAGGGCGCGGGTTAGTGTTAGCGTACGGGTTAGGATTAGGGGACGGGTGAGGGTCAGGCTTCGGGGAAGGGTTAGGCTTAGGGTTCGGGCTAGGGTTAGGGTTAGGGGACGGGGATGGTTTAGGGTCCAGGGGAGGGTACGACAACGCTTTAGGGGGAGCGTACGCGTGAGGGCACGGGTTAGTGTTAGCGTACGGGTTAGGATTAGGGGACGGGTGAGGGTCAGGCTTCGGGGAAGGGTTAGGGTTAGGGTTCGGGCTAGGGTTAGGGTTAGGGGACGGGGACGGTTTAGGGTCCAGGGGAGGGTACGACAACGCTTTAGGGGGAGCGTACGTGTGAGGGCGCGGGTTAGTGTTAGCGTACCGGTTAGGATTAGGGGACGGGTGAGGGTCAGGCTTCGGGGAAGGGTTAGGGTTAGGTTTCGGGCTAGGGTTAAGGTTAGGAGACGGGGACGGTTTAGGGTCCAGGGGAGGGTACGACAACGCTTTAGGGGGAGCGTACGCGTGAGGGCGCGGGTTAGTGTTAGCGTACGGGTTAGGATTAGGGGACGGGTGAGGGTCAGGCTTCGGGGAAGGGTTAGGGTTAGGGTTCGGGCTAGGGTTAGGGTTAGGGGACGGGGACGATTTAGGGTCCAGGGGAGGGTACGACAACGCTTTAGGGGGAGCGTACGTGTGAGGGCGCGGGTTAGTGTTAGCGTACGGGTTAGGATTAGGGGACGGGTGAGGGTCAGGCTTCGGGGAAGGGTTAGGGTTAGGGTTCGGGCTAGGGTTAGGTTTAGGGGACGGGGACGGTTTAGGGTCCAGGGGAGGGTACGACAACGCTTTAGGGGGAGCGTACGTGTGAGGGCGCGGGTTAGTGTTAGCGTACGGGTTAGGATTAGAGGACGGGTGAGGGTCAGGCTTCGGGGAAATGTTAGTGTTAGCGTTCGGGCTAGGGTTAGGGTTAGGGGACGGGGACGGTTTAGGGTCCAGTGGAGGGTACTACAACGCTTTAGGGGGAGCGTACGTGTGAGGGCGCGGGTTAGTGTTAGTGTACGGGTTAGGATTAGGGGACGGGTGAGGGTCAGGCTTCGGGGAAGTGTTAGGGTTAGGGTTTTGGCTAGGGTTAGGGTTAGGGTACTGGGACGGTTTAGGGTCCAGGGGAGGGTACGACAATGCTTTAGGGGGAGCGTACGTGTGAGGGCGCGGGTTAGTGTTAGCGTACGGGTTAGGATTAGGCGACGGGTGAGGGTCAGGCTTCGGGGAAGGGTTAGGGTTAGGGTTCGGGCAAGGGTTAGGGTTAGGGGACGGGGACGGTTTAGGGTCCAGGAGAGGGTACGACAACACTTTAGGGGCAGCGTACGTGTGAGGGTGCGGGTTAGTGTTAGCGTATGGGTTAGGATTAGGGGACGGGTGAGGGTCAGGCTTCGGGGAAGGGTTAGGTTTAGGGTTCGGACTAGGGTTAGGGTTAGTGTTAGGGGACGGTTCAGGGTCCACAGGAGGGTACGACAACGCTTCAGGGGGAGCGTACGCGTGAGGGCGCGGGTTAGTGTTAGCGTACGGGTTAGGATTAGAGGACGGGTGAGGGTCAGGCTTCGGGGAAGGGTTAGGCTTAGGGTTCGGACTAGGTTTAGGGTTAGGGGACGGGGACGGTTTAGGGTCCAGGGGAGGGTACGACAACACTTTAGGGGGAGCGTACGTGTGAGGGCGCGAGTTAGTGTTAGCGTACGGGTTAGGGTTAGGGGACGGGTGAGGGTCAGGCTTCGGGGAAGGGTTAGGCTTAGGGTTCGGGCTAGGGTTAGGGTTAGGGGACGGGGACGGTTTAGGGTCCAGGGGAGGGTACGACAACGCTTTAGGGGGAGCGTACGTGTGAGGGCGCGGGTTAGTGTTAGCGTACCGGTTAGGATTAGGGGACGGGTGAGGGTCAGGCTTCGGGGAAGGGTTAGGGTTAGGTTTCGGGCTAGGGTTAAGGTTAGGAGACGGGGACGGTTTAGGGTCCAGGGGAGGGTACGACAACGCTTTAGGGGGAGCGTACGCGTGAGGGCGCGGGTTAGTGTTAGCGTACGGGTTAGGATTAGGGGACGGGTGAGGGTCAGGCTTCGGGGAAGGGTTAGGGTTAGGGTTCGGGCTAGGGTTAGGGTTAGGGGACGGGGACGATTTAGGGTCCAGGGGAGGGTACGACAACGCTTTAGGGGGAGCGTACGTGTGAGGGCGCGGGTTAGTGTTAGCGTACGGGTTAGGATTAGGGGACGGGTGAGGGTCAGGCTTCGGGGAAGGGTTAGGGTTAGGGTTCGGGCTAGGGTTAGGTTTAGGGGACGGGGACGGTTTAGGGTCCAGGGGAGGGTACGACAACGCTTTAGGGGGAGCGTACGTGTGAGGGCGCGGGTTAGTGTTAGCGTACGGGTTAGGATTAGAGGACGGGTGAGGGTCAGGCTTCGGGGAAGTGTTAGTGTTAGCGTTCGGGCTAGGGTTAGGGTTAGGGGACGGGGACGGTTTAGGGTCCAGTGGAGGGTACTACAACGCTTTAGGGGGAGCGTACGTGTGAGGGCGCGGGTTAGTGTTAGTGTACGGGTTAGGATTAGGGGACGGGTGAGGGTCAGGCTTCGGGGAAGTGTTAGGGTTAGGGTTTTGGCTAGGGTTAGGGTTAGGGTACTGGGACGGTTTAGGGTCCAGGGGAGGGTACGACAATGCTTTAGGGGGAGCGTACGTGTGAGGGCGCGGGTTAGTGTTAGCGTACGGGTTAGGATTAGGCGACGGGTGAGGGTCAGGCTTCGGGGAAGGGTTAGGGTTAGGGTTCGGGCTAGGGTTAGGGTTAGGGGACGGGGACGGTTTAGGGTTCAGGGGAGGGTACGACAACGCTTTAGGGG
The DNA here is from genome assembly GCF_964374135.1 of Grampus griseus. Taxonomy (NCBI): domain Eukaryota; kingdom Metazoa; phylum Chordata; class Mammalia; order Artiodactyla; family Delphinidae; genus Grampus; species Grampus griseus. The sequence continues at coordinate 107,835 of NW_028133031.1, forward strand.
GAGCGTACGTGTGAGGGCGCGGTTTAGTGTTAACGTACGGGTTAGGATTAGGGGACGGGTGAGGGTCAGGCTTCGCGGAAGGGTTAGGGTTAGGGTTCGGGCAAGGGTTAGGGTTAGGGGACGGGGACGGTTTAGGGTCCAGGAGAGGGTACGACAACACTTTAGGGGCAGCGTACGTGTGAGGGTGCGGGTTAGTGTTAGCGTATGGGTTAGGATTAGGGGACGGGTGAGGGTCAGGCTTCGGGGAAGGGTTAGGTTTAGGGTTCGGACTAGGGTTAGGGTTAGTGTTAGGGGACGGTTCAGGGTCCACAGGAGGGTACGACAACGCTTCAGGGGGAGCGTACGCGTGAGGGCGCGGGTTAGTGTTAGCGTACGGGTTAGGATTAGAGGACGGGTGAGGGTCAGGCTTCGGGGAAGGGTTAGGCTTAGGGTTCGGACTAGGTTTAGGGTTAGGGGACGGGGACGGTTTAGGGTCCAGGGGAGGGTACGACAACACTTTAGGGGGAGCGTACGTGTGAGGGCGCGAGTTAGTGTTAGCGTACGGGTTAGGGTTAGGGGACGGGTGAGGGTCAGGCTTCGGGGAAGGGTTAGGCTTAGGGTTCGGGCTAGGGTTAGGGTTAGGGGACGGGGACGGTTTAGGGTCCAGGGGAGGGTACGACAACGCTTAAGGGGGAGCGTACGCGTGAGGGCGCGGGTTAGTGTTAGCGTACGGGTTAGGATTAGGGGACGGGTGAGGGTCAGGCTTCGGGGACGTGTTAGGCTTAGGGTTCGGGCTAGGGTTAGGGTTAGGGGACGGGGACGGTTTAGGGTCCAGGGGAGGGTACGACAATGCTTTAGGGGGAGCGTACGTGTGAGGGCGCGGGTTAGTGTTAGCGTACGGGTTAGAATTAGGGGACGGGAGAGGGTCAGGCTTCGGGGAAGGGTTAGGGTTAGGGTTCGGGCTAGGGTTAGGGTTAGGGGACGGGAACGGTTTAGGGTCCAGGGGAGGGTACGACAACGCTTTAGGGGGAGCGTACGTGTGAGGGCGCGGGTTAGTGTTAGCGTACGGGTTAGGATTAGGGGACGGGTGAGGGTCAGGCTTCGGGGAAGTGTTAGGGTTAGGGTTCGGGCTAGGGTTAGGGTTAGGGGACGGGGACGGTTTAGGGTCCAGGGGAGGGTACGACAACGCTTTAGGGGGAGCGTACGTGTGAGGGCGCGGTTTAGTGTTAACGTACGGGTTAGGATTAGGGGACGGGTGAGGGTCAGGCTTCGGGGAAGGGTTAGGGTTAGGGTTCGGGCAAGGGTTAGGGTTAGGGGACGGGGACGATTTAGGGTCCAGGGGAGGGTACGACAACACTTTAGGGGCAGCGTACGTGTGAGGGTGCGGGTTAGTGTTAGCGTATGGGTTAGGATTAGGGGACGGCTGAGGGTCAGGCTTCGGGGAAGTGTTAGGTTTAGGGTTCGGACTAGGGTTAGGGTTAGGGTTAGGGGACGGTTCAGGGTCCACAGGAGGGTACGACAACGCTTCAGGGGGAGCGTACGCGTGAGGGCGTGGGTTAGTGTTAGCGTACGGGTTAGGATTAGGGCACGGGTGGGGGTCAGGCTTCGGGGAAGGGTTAGGGTTAGGGTTCGGACTAGGTTTAGGGTTAGGGGACGGGGACGGTTTAGGGTCCAGGGGAGGGTACGACAACACTTTAGGGGGAGCGTACGTGTGAGGGCGTGGGTTAATGTTAGCGTACGGGTTAGTGTTAGGGGACGGGTGAGGGTCAGTCTTCGGGGAAGGGTTAGGCTTAGGGTTCGGGCTAGGGTTAGGGTTAGGGGACGGGGACGGTTTAGGGTCCAGGGGAGGGTACGACAACGCTTAAGGGGGAGCGTACGCGTGAGGGCGCGGGTTAGTGTTAGCGTACGGGTTAGGATTCGGGTACGGGTGAGGGTCAGGCTTCGGGGACGTGTTAGGCTTAGGGTTCGGGCTAGGGTTAGGGTTAGGGGACGGGGAAGGTTTAGGGTCCAGGGGAGGGTACGACAACGCTTTAGGGGGAGCGTACACGTGAGGGCACGGGTTAGTGTTAGCGTACGGGTTAGGATTAGGGGACGAGAGAGGGTCAGGTTTCGGGGAAGCGTTAGGGTTAGCGTTCGGGCTAGGGTTAGGGTTAGGGGACGGGGACGGTTTAGGGTCCAGGGGAGGGTACGACAGCGCTTTAGGGGGAGCGTACGTGTGAGGGCGCGGGTTAGTGTTAGCGTACGGGTTAGGATTAGGGGACGGGAGAGGGTCAGGCTTCGGGGAAGGGTTAGGGTTAGGGTTCGGGCTAGGGTTAGGGTTAGGGGACGAGGACGGTTTAGGGTCCAGGGGAGGGTACGACAACGCTTTAGGGGGAGCGTACGTGTGAGGGCGCGGGTTAGTGTTAGCGTACGGGTTAGGATTAGGGGACGGGTGAGGGTCAGGCTTCGGGGAAGGGTTAGGGTTAGGGTTCGGGCTAGGGTTAGGGTTAGGGGACGGGGACGGTTTAGGGTCCAGGGGAGGGTACGAAAACGCTTTAGGGGGAGCGTACGTGTGAGGGCGCGGTTTAGTGTTAACGTACGGGTTAGGATTAGGGGACGGGTGAGGGTCAGGCTTCGGGGAAGGGTTAGGGTTAGGGATCGGGCAAGGGTTAGGGTTAGGGGACGGGGACGGTTTAGGGTCCAGGGGAGGGTACGAGAACACTTTAGGGGCAGCGTACGTGTGAGGGTGCGGGTTAGTGTTAGCGTATGGGTTAGGATTAGGGGACGGGTGAGGGTCAGGCTTCGGGGAAGGGTTGGGTTTAGGGTTCGGACTAGGGTTAGGGTTAGGGTTAGGGGACGGTTCAGTGTCCACAGGAGGGTACGACAACGCTTCAGAGGGAGCGTACGTGTGAGGGCACGGGTTAGTGTTAGCGTACGGGTTAGGATTAGGGGACGGGTGAGGGTCAGGCTTCGGGGAAGGGTTAGCGTTAGGGTTCGGACTAGGTTTAGGGTTAGGGGACGGGGACGGTTTAGGGTCCAGGGGAGGGTACGACAACACTTTAGGGGGAGCGTACGTGTGAGGGCGCGGGTTAGTGTTAGCGTACGGGTTAGGGTTAGGGGACGGGTGAGGGTCAGGCTTCGGGGAAGGGTTAGGCTTAGGGTTCGGGCTAGGGTTAGGGTTAGGGGACGGGGACGGTTTAGGGTCCAGGGGAGGGTACGACAACGCTTAAGGGGGAGCGTATGCGTGAGGGCGCGGGTTAGTGTTAGCGTACGGGTTAGGATTAGGGGACGGGTGAGGGTTAGGCTTCGGGGACGTGTTAGGCTTAGGGTTCGGGCTAGGGTTAGGGTTAGGGGACGGGGACGTTTTATGGTCCAGGGGAGGGTACGACAACGCTTTAGGGGGAGCGTACGTGTGAGAGCGCGGGTTAGTGTTAGTGTACGGGTTAGGATTAGGGGACGGGTGAGGGTCAGGCTTCGGGGAAGTGTTAGGTTTAGGGTTCGGGCTAGGGTTAGGGTTAGGGTACTGGGACGGTTTAGGGTCCAGGGGAGGGTACGACAATGCTTTAGGGGGAGCGTACGTGTGAGGGCGCGGGTTAGTGTTAGCGTACGGGTTAGGATTAGGCGACGGGTGAGGGTCAGGCTTCGGGGAAGGGTTAGGGTTAGGGTTCAGGCTAGGGTTAGGGTTAGGGGACGGGGACGGTTTAGGGTCCAGGGGAGGGTACGACAACGCTTTAGGGGGAGCGTACGTGTGAGGGCGCGGTTTAGTGTTAACGTACGGGTTAGGATTAGGGGACGGGTGAGGGTCAGGCTTCGGGGAAGGGTTAGGGTTAGGGTTCGGGCAAGGGTTAGGGTTAGGGGACGGGGACGGTTTAGGGTCCAGGAGAGGGTACGACAACACTTTAGGGGCAGCGTACGTGTGAGGGTGCGGGTTAGTGTTAGCGTATGGGTTAGGATTAGGGGACGGGTGAGGGTCAGGCTTCGGGGAAGGGTTAGGTTTAGGGTTCGGACTAGGGTTAGGGTTAGGGGACGGGGACGGTTTAGGGTCCAGGGGAGGGTACGACAACGCTTAAGGGGGAGCGTACGCGTGAGGGCGCGGGTTAGTGTTAGCGTACGGGTTAGGATTAGGGGACGGGTGAGGGTCAGGCTTCGGGGACGTGTTAGGCTTAGGGTTCGGGCTAGGGTTAGGGTTAGGGGACGGGGACGGTTTAGGGTCCAGGGGAGGGTACGACAACGCTTTAGGGGGAGCGTACGTGTGACGGCGCGGGTTACTGTTAGTGTACGGGTTAGGATTTGGGGACGGGTGAGGGTCAGGCTTCGGGGAAGTGTTAGGGTTAGGGTTCGGGCTAGGGTTAGGGTTAGGGTACTGGGACGGTTTAGGGTCCAGGGGAGTGTACGACAATGCTTTAGGGGGAGCGTACGTGTGAGGGCGCGGGTTAGTGTTAGCGTACGGGTTAGGATTAGGCGACGGGTGAGTGTCAGGCTTCGGGGAAGGGTTAGGGTTAGGGTTCGGGCTAGGGTTAGGGTTAGGGGACGGGGACGGTTTAGGGTCCAGGGGAGGGTACGACAACGCTTTAGGGGGAGCGTACGTGTGAGGGCGCGGGTTAGTGTTAGCGTACTTGTTAGGATTAGGGGACGTGTGAGGGTCAGGCTTCGGGGAAGTGTTAGGTTTAGGGTTCGGGCTACGGTTAGGGTTAGGGGACGGGGACGGTTTAGGGTCCAGGGGAGGTTACGACAACGCTTTAGGGGGAGCGTACGTGTGAGGGCGTGGGTTAGTGTTAGCGTACGGGTTAGGATTATGGGACGGGTGAGGGTCAGGCTTCGGGGAAGGGTTAGGGTTAGGGTTCGGGCTAGGGTTAGGGTTAGGGGACGGGGACGGTTTAGGGTCCAGGGGAGGGTACGACAATGCTTTAGGGGGAGTGTACGTGTGAGGGCGCGGTTTAGTGTTAACGTACGGGTTAGGATTAGGGGACGGGTGAGGGTCAGGCTTCGGGGAAGGGTTAGGGTTAGGGTTCGGGCAAGGGTTACGGTTAGGGGACGGGGACGGTTTAGGGTCCAGGGGAGGGTACGACAACACTTTAGGGGCAGCGTACGTGTGAGGGTGCGGGTTAGTGTTAGCGTATGGGTTAGGATTAGGGGACGGGTGAGGGTCAGGCTTCGGGGAAGGGTTAGGTTTAGGGTTCGGACTAGGGTTAGGGTTAGGGTTAGGGAAAGGTTCAGGGTCCACAGGAGGGTACGACAACGCTTCAGGGGGAGCTTACTCGTGAGGGCGCGGGTTAGTGTTAGCGTACGGGTTAGGATTAGGGGACGGGTGGGGGTCAGGCTTCGGGTAAGGGTTAGGGTTAGGGTTCGGACTAGGTTTAGGGTTAGGGGACGGGGACGGTTTAGGGTCCAGGGGAGGGTACGACAACACTTTAGGGGGAGCGTACGTGTGAGGGCGCGGGTTAGTGTTAGCGTACGGGTTAGGATTAGGGGACGGGTGAGGGTCAGGCTTCGGGGAAGGGTTAGGCTTAGGGTTCGGGCTAGGGTTAGGGTTAGGGGACGGGGATGGTTTAGGGTCCAGGGGAGGGTACGACAACGCTTTAGAGGGAGCGTACGCGTGAGGGCACGGGTTAGTGTTAGCGTACGGGTTAGGATTAGGGGACGGGTGAGGGTCAGGCTTCGGGGAAGGGTTAGGGTTAGGGTTCGGGCTAGGGTTAGGGTTAGGGGACGGGGACGGTTTAGGGTCCAGGGGAGGGTACGACAACGCTTTAGGGGGAGCGTACGTGTGAGGGCGCGGGTTAGTGTTAGCGTACCGGTTAGGATTAGGGGACGGGTGAGGGTCAGGCTTCGGGGAAGGGTTAGGGTTAGGTTTCGGGCTAGGGTTAAGGTTAGGAGACGGGGACGGTTTAGGGTCCAGGGGAGGGTACGACAACGCTTTAGGGGGAGCGTACGCGTGAGGGCGCGGGTTAGTGTTAGCGTACGGGTTAGGATTAGTGGACGGGTGAGGGTCAGGCTTCGGGGAAGGGTTAGGGTTAGGGTTCGGGCTAGGGTTAGGGTTAGGGGACGGGGACGATTTAGGGTCCAGGGGAGGGTACGACAACGCTTTAGGGGGAGCGTACGTGTGAGGGCGCGGGTTAGTGTTAGCGTACGGGTTAGGATTAGGGGACGGGTGAGGGTCAGGCTTCGGGGAAGGGTTAGGGTTAGGGTTCGGGCTAGGGTTAGGGTTAGGGGACGGGGACGGTTTAGGGTCCAGGGGAGGGTACGACAACGCTTTAGGGGGAGCGTACGTGTGAGGGCGCGGGTTAGTGTTAGCGTACGGGTTAGGATTAGAGGACGGGTGAGGGTCAGGCTTCGGGGAAGTGTTAGTGTTAGCGTTCGGGCTAGGGTTAGGGTTAGGGGACGGGGACGGTTTAGGGTCCAGTGGAGGGTACTACAACGCTTTAGGGGGAGCGTACGTGTGAGGGCGCGGGTTAGTGTTAGTGTACGGGTTAGGATTAGGGGACGGGTGAGGGTCAGGCTTCGGGGAAGTGTTAGGGTTAGGGTTTTGGCTAGGGTTAGGGTTAGGGTACTGGGACGGTTTAGGGTCCAGGGGAGGGTACGACAATGCTTTAGGGGGAGCGTACGTGTGAGGGCGCGGGTTAGTGTTAGCGTACGGGTTAGGATTAGGCGACGGGTGAGGGTCAGGCTTCGGGGAAGGGTTAGGGTTAGGGTTCGGGCTAGGGTTAGGGTTAGGGGACGGGGACGGTTTAGGGTTCAGGGGAGGGTACGACAACGCTTTAGGGGGAGCGTACGTGTGAGGGCGCGGTTTAGTGTTAACGTACGGGTTAGGATTAGGGGACGGGTGAGGGTCAGGCTTCGCGGAAGGGTTAGGGTTAGGGTTCGGGCAAGGGTTAGGGTTAGGGGACGGGGACGGTTTAGGGTCCAGGAGAGGGTACGACAACACTTTAGGGGCAGCGTACGTGTGAGGGTGCGGGTTAGTGTTAGCGTATGGGTTAGGATTAGGGGACGGGTGAGGGTCAGGCTTCGGGGAAGGGTTAGGTTTAGGGTTCGGACTAGGGTTAGGGTTAGTGTTAGGGGACGGTTCAGGGTCCACAGGAGGGTACGACAACGCTTCAGGGGGAGCGTACGCGTGAGGGCGCGGGTTAGTGTTAGCGTACGGGTTAGGATTAGAGGACGGGTGAGGGTCAGGCTTCGGGGAAGGGTTAGGCTTAGGGTTCGGACTAGGTTTAGGGTTAGGGGACGGGGACGGTTTAGGGTCCAGGGGAGGGTACGACAACACTTTAGGGGGAGCGTACGTGTGAGGGCGCGAGTTAGTGTTAGCGTACGGGTTAGGGTTAGGGGACGGGTGAGGGTCAGGCTTCGGGGAAGGGTTAGGCTTAGGGTTCGGGCTAGGGTTAGGGTTAGGGGACGGGGACGGTTTAGGGTCCAGGGGAGGGTACGACAACGCTTAAGGGGGAGCGTACGCGTGAGGGCGCGGGTTAGTGTTAGCGTACGGGTTAGGATTAGGGGACGGGTGAGGGTCAGGCTTCGGGGACGTGTTAGGCTTAGGGTTCGGGCTAGGGTTAGGGTTAGGGGACGGGGACGGTTTAGGGTCCAGGGGAGGGTACGACAATGCTTTAGGGGGAGCGTACGTGTGAGGGCGCGGGTTAGTGTTAGCGTACGGGTTAGAATTAGGGGACGGGAGAGGGTCAGGCTTCGGGGAAGGGTTAGGGTTAGGGTTCGGGCTAGGGTTAGGGTTAGGGGACGGGAACGGTTTAGGGTCCAGGGGAGGGTACGACAACGCTTTAGGGGGAGCGTACGTGTGAGGGCGCGGGTTAGTGTTAGCGTACGGGTTAGGATTAGGGGACGGGTGAGGGTCAGGCTTCGGGGAAGTGTTAGGGTTAGGGTTCGGGCTAAGGTTAGGGTTAGGGGACGGGGACGGTTTAGGGTCCAGGGGAGGGTACGACAACGCTTTAGGGGGAGCGTACGTGTGAGGGCGCGGTTTAGTGTTAACGTACGGGTTAGGATTAGGGGACGGGTGAGGGTCAGGCTTCGGGGAAGGGTTAGGGTTAGGTTTCGGGCAAGGGTTAGGGTTAGGGGACGGGGACGATTTAGGGTCCAGGGGAGGGTACGACAACACTTTAGGGGCAGCGTACGTGTGAGGGTGCGGGTTAGTGTTAGCGTATGGGTTAGGATTAGGGGACGGGTGAGGGTCAGGCTTCGGGGAAGTGTTAGGTTTAGGGTTCGGACTAGGGTTAGGGTTAGGGTTAGGGGACGGTTCAGGGTCCACAGGAGGGTACGACAACGCTTCAGGGGGAGCGTACGCGTGAGGGCGCGGGTTAGTGTTAGCGTACGGGTTAGGATTAGGGCACGGGTGGGGGTCAGGCTTCGGGGAAGGGTTAGGGTTAGGGTTCGGACTAGGTTTAGGGTTAGGGGACGGGGACGGTTTAGGGTCCAGGGGAGGGTACGACAACACTTTAGGGGGAGCGTACGTGTGAGGGCGTGGGTTAATGTTAGCGTACGGGTTAGTGTTAGGGGACGGGTGAGGGTCAGTCTTCGGGGAAGGGTTAGGCTTAGGGTTCGGGCTAGGGTTAGGGTTAGTGGACGGGGACGGTTTAGGGTCCAGGGGAGGGTACGACAACGCTTAAGGGGGAGCGTACGCGTGAGGGCGCGGGTTAGTGTTAGCGTACGGGTTAGGATTCGGGTACGGGTGAGGGTCAGGCTTCGGGGACGTGTTAGGCTTAGGGTTCGGGCTAGGGTTAGGGTTAGGGGACGGGGAAGGTTTAGGGTCCAGGGGAGGGTACGACAACGCTTTAGGGGGAGCGTACACGTGAGGGCACGGGTTAGTGTTAGCGTACGGGTTAGGATTAGGGGACGGGAGAGGGTCAGGTTTCGGGGAAGCGTTAGGGTTAGCGTTCGGGCTAGGGTTAGGGTTAGGGGACGGGGACGGTTTAGGGTCCAGGGGAGGGTACGACAGCGCTTTAGGGGGAGCGTACGTTTGAGGGCGTGGGTTAGTGTTAGCGTATGGGTTAGGATTAGGGGACGGATGAGGGTCAGGCTTCGGTGAAGGGTTAGGGTTAGGGTTCGGCCTAGGGTTAGGGTTAGGGGACGGGGACGGTTTAGGGTCCAGGGGAGGGTACGACATCGCTTTAGAGGGAGCGTACGTGTGAGGGCGCGGGTTAGTGTTAGCGTACGCGTTAGGATTATGGGACGGGTGAGGGTCAGGCTTCAGGGAAGGGTTAGGGATAGGTTTCGGTCTAGGGTTAGGGTTAGGGGACGGGGACGGTTTAGGGTCCAGGGGAGGGTACGAAAACGCTTTAGGGGGAGCGTACGTGTGAGGGCGCAGGTTAGTGTTAGCGTACGGGTTAGGATTAGGGGACGGGAGAGGGTCAGGCTTCGGGGAAGTGTTAGGGTTAGGGTTCGGGCTAGGGTTAGGGTTAGGGAACGGGGACAGTTTAGGGTCCAGGGGAGGGTACGACAACGCTTTAGGGGGAGCGTACGTGTGAGGGCGCGGGTTAGTGTTAGCGTACGGGTTAGGATTAGGGGACGGGTGAGGGTCAGGCTTCGGGGAAGGGTTAGGCTTAGGGTTCGGGCTACGGTTAGGTTTAGGGGACGGGGACGGTTTAGGGTCCAGGGGAGGGTACGACAACGCTTTAGGGGGAGCGTACTTGTGAGGGCGCGGGTTAGTGTTAGCGTACGGGTTAGGATTAGGGGACGGGTGAGGGTCAGGCTTCGGGGAAGGGTTAGGCTTAGGGTTCGGGCTACGGTTAGGGTTAGGGGACGGAGACGGTTTAGGGTCCAGGGGAGGGTACGCCAAGGCTTTAGGGGGAGCGTACGCGTGAGGGCGCGGGTTAGTGTTAGCGTACGGGTTAGGATTAGGGGACGGGTGAGGGTCAGGCTTCGGGGAAGGGTTAGGGTTAGGGTTCGGGCTAGGGTTAGGGTTAGGGGACGGGGACGGTTTAGGGTCCAGGGGAGGGTACGACAACGCTTTAGGGGGAGCGTACGTGTGAGGGCGCGGGTTAGTGTTAGCGTACGGGTTAGGATTAGGGGACGGGTGAGGGTCAGGCTTCGGGGAAGGGTTAGGGTTAGGGTTCGGGCTAGGGTTAGGGTTAGGGGACGGGGACGGTTTAGGGTCCAAGGGAGGGTACGACAATGCTTTAGGGGGAGCGTACGTGTGAGGGCGCGGGTTAGTGTTAGCGTACCGGTTAGGATTAGGGGACGTGTGAGGGTCAGGCTTTGGGGAAGGGTTAGGATTAGGGTTCGGGCTAGGGTTAGGGTTAGGGGACGGGGACGGTTTAGGGTCCAGGGGAGGGTACGACAATGCTTTAGGGGGAGCGTACGTGTGAGGGCGCGGGTTAGTGTTAGCGTACGGGTTAGGATTACAGGATGGGTGAGGGTCAGGCTTCGGGGAAAGGTTAGTGTTAGCGTTCGGGCTAGGGTTAGGGTTAGGGGACGGGCACGGTTTAGGGTCCAGGGGAGGGTACGACAACGCTTTAGGGGGAGCGTACGTGTGAGGGCGCGGGTTAGTGTTAGTGTACGGGTTAGGATTAGGGGACAGGTGAGGGTCAGGCTTCGGGGAAGTGTTAGGGTTAGGGTTCGGGCTAGGGTTAGGGTTAGGGTACTGGGACGGTTTAGGGTCCAGGGGAGGGTACGACAATGCTTTAGGGGGAGCGTACGTGTGAGGGCGCGGTTTAGTGTTACCGTACGGGTTAGGATTAAGGGACGGGTGAGGTTCAGGCTTCTGGGAAGGGTTAGGGTTAGGGTTCGGGCTAGGGTTAGAGTTAGAGGACGGGGACGGTTTAGGGTCCAGGGGAGGGTACGACAACGCTTTAGGGGGAGCGTACGTGTGAGGGCGCGGGTTAGTGTTAGCGTACGGGTTAGGATTGGGGACGGGTGAGGGTCAGGCTTCGGGGAAGGGTTAGGGTTAGCTTTCGGGCTAGGGTTAGGGTTAGAGTTAGGGGACGGTTCAGGGTCCACAGGAGGGTACGACAACGCTTCAGGGGGAGCGTACGCGTGAGGGCGCGGGTTAGTGTTAGCGTACGGGTTAGGATTAGGGGACGGGTGAGGGTCAGGCTTCGGGGAAGGTTTAGGGTTAGGGTTCGGACTAGGTTTAGGGTTAGGGGACGGGGACGGTTTAGGGTCCAGGGGAGGGTACGACATCACTGTAGGGGGAGCGTACGTGTGAGGGCGCAGGTCAGTGTTAGCGTACGGGTTAGGATTAGGGGACGGGTGAGGGTCAGGCTTCGGGGAAGGGTTAGGTTTAGAGTTCGGGCTAGGGTTAGGGTTAGGGGACGGGGACGGTTTAGGGTCCAGGGGAGGGTACGACAACGCTTTAGGGGGAGCGTACGTGTGAGGGCGCGTGTTAGTGTTAGCGTACGGGTTAGGATTAGAGGATGGGTGAGGGTCAGGCTTCGGGGAAGGGTTAGTGTTAGCGTTCGGGCTAGGGTTAGGGTTAGGGGACGGGGACGGTTTAGGATCCAGGGGAGGGTACGACAACGCTTTAGGGGGAGCGTACGTGTGAGGGCGCGGGTTAGTGTTAGTGTACGGGTTAGGATTAGGGGACGGGTGAGGGTCAGGCTTCGGGGAAGTGTTAGGGTTAGGGTTCGGGCTAGGGTTACGGTTAGGGTACTGGGACGGTTTAGGGTCCAGGGGAGGGTACGACAATGCTTTAGGGGGAGCGTACGTGTGAGGGCGCGGGTTAGTGTTAGCGTACGGGTTAGGATAGGGGACGGGTGAGGTTCAGGCTTCGGGGAAGGGTTAGGGTTAGGGTTCGGGCTAGGGTTAGGGTTAGGGGACGGGGACGGTTTAGGGTCCAGGGGAGGGTACGACAACGCTTTAGGGGGAGCGTACGTGTGAGGGCGCGGGTTAGTGTTAGCGTACGGGTTAGGATTGGGGACGGGTGAGGGTCAGGCTTCGGGGAAGGGTTAGGGTTAGGGTTCGGGCTAGGGTTAGGGTTAGGGGACGGGGACGGTTTAGGGTCCAGGGGAGGGTACGACAACGCTTTAGGGGGAGCGTATGTGTGAGGGCGCGGGTTAGTGTTAGCGTACGGGTTAGGATTAGGGGACAGGTGAGGGTCAGGCTTCGGGGAAGGGTTAGGGTTAGGGTTCGGAATAGGGTTAGGGTTAGGGGACGGGGACGGTTTAGGGTCCAGGGGAGGGTACGACAACGCTTTAGGGGGAGCGTATGTGTGAGGGCGCGGGTTAGTGTTAGCGTACCGGTTAGGATTAGGGGACGGGTGAGGGTCAGGCTTCGGGGAAGGGTTAGGGTTAGGGTTCGGGCTAGGGTTAGGGTTAGGGGACGGGGACGTTTTAGGGTCCAGGGGAGTGTACGACAACGCTTTAGGGGTATCGTACGTGTGAGGGTGCGGGTTAGTGCTAGCGTACGGGTTAGGATTAGGGTACGGGTGAGAGTCAGGCTTCGGGGAAGGGTTAGGGTTAGGGTTCGGGCTACGGTTAAGGTTAGGGGACGGGGACGGTTTAGGGTCCAGGGGAGGGTACGACAACGCTTTAGGGGGAGCGTACGTGTGAGGGCGCGGGTTAGTGTTAGCGTACGGGTTAGGATTAGGGGACGGGTGAGGGTCAGGCTTCGGGGAAGTGTTAGGGTTAGGGTTCGGGCTAGGGTTAGGGTTTGGGGACGGGGACGGTTTAGGGTCCAGGGGAGGGTACGACAATGCTTTAGGAGGAGCGTACGTGTGAGGGCGCGGGTTAGTGTTAGCGTACGGTTTAGGATTAGGGGACGGGTGAGGGTCAGGCTTCGGTGAAGGGTTAGGCTTAGGGTTCGGGCTAGGGTTAGGGTTAGGGGACGGAGACGGTTTAGGGTCCAGGGGAGGGTACGACAATGCTTTAGGGGGAGCGTTCGCGTGAGGGCGCGGGTTAGTGTTAGCGTACGGGTTAGGATTAGGGGACGGGTGAGGGTCAGGCTTCGGGGAAGGGTTAGGGTTAGGGTTCGGACTAGGGTTAAGGTTAGGGGACGGGGTCGGTTTAGGGTCCAGGGGAGGGTACGACAATGCTTTAGGGGGAGCGTACGTGTGAGGGCGCGGGTTAGTGTTAGCGTACCGGTTAGGATTAGGGGACGTGTGAGGGTCAGGCTTTGGGGAAGTGTTAGGATTAGGGTTCGGGCTAGGGTTAGGGTTAGGGGACGGGAACGGTTTATGGTCCAGGGGAGGGTACGACAACGCTTTAGGGGGAGCGTACGTGTGAGGGCGCCGGTTAGTGTTAGCGTACGGGTTAGGATTAGAGGATGGGTGAGGGTCAGGCTTCGGGGAAGGGTTAGTGTTAGCGTTCGGGCTAGGGTTAGGGTTAGGGGACGGGGACGGTTTAGGGTCCAGGGGAGGGTACGACAACGCTTTAGGGGGAGCGTACGTGTGAGGGCGCGGGTTAGTGTTAGTGTACGGGTTAGGATTAGGGGACGGGTGAGGGTCAGGCTTCGGGGAAGTGTTAGGGTTAGGGTTCGGGCTAGGGTTAGGGTTAGGGTACTGGGATGGTTTAGGGTCCAGGGGAGGGTACGACAATGCTTTAGGGGGAGCGTACGTGTGAGGGCGCGGGTTAGTGTTACCGTACGGGTTAGGATTAGGGGACGGGTGAGGTTCAGGCTTCGGGGAAGGGTTAGGGTTAGGGTTCGGGCTAGGGTTAGGGTTAGGGTTAGGGGACGGTTCAGGGTCCACAGGAGAGTACGACAACGCTTCAGGGGGAGCGTACGCGTGAGGGCGCGGGTTAGTGTTAGCGTACGGGTTAGGATTAGGGGACGGGTGAGAGTCAGGCTTCGGGGAAGGGTTAGGGTTAGGGTTCGGACTAGGTTAAGGTTAGGGGACGGGGACGGTTTAGGGTCCAGGGGAGGGTACGACAACAGTTTAGGGGGAGCGTACGTGTGAGGGCGCGGGTCAGTGTTAGCGTACGGGTTAGGATTAGGGGACGGGTGAGGGTCAGGCTTCGGGGAAGTGTTAGTGTTAGCGTTCGGGCTAGGGTTAGGGTTAGGGGACGGGGACGGTTTAGGGTCCAGGGGAGGGTACGACAACGCTTTAGGGGGAGCGTACGTGTGAGGGCGCGGGTTAGTGTTAGTGTACGGGTTAGGATTAGGGGACGGGTGAGGGTCAGGCTTCGGGGAAGTGTTAGGGTTAGGGTTCGGGTAGGGTTAGGGTTCGGGTACTGGGACGGTTTAGGGTCCAGGGGAGGGTACGACAATGCTTTAGGGGGAGCGTACGTGTGAGGGCGCGGGTTAGTGTTAGCGTACGGGTTAGGATTAGGGGACGGGTGAGGTTCAGGCTTCGGGGAAGTGTTAGGGTTAGGGTTCGGGCTAGGGTTAGGGTTAGGGGACGGGGACGGTTTAGGGTCCAGGGGAGGGTACGACAACGCTTTAGGGGGAGCGTACGTGTGAGGGCGTGGGTTAGTGTTAGCGTACGGGTTAGGATTAGGGGACGGTTGAGGGTCAGGCTTCGGGGAAGGGTTAGGGTTAGGGTTCGGGCTAGGGTTAAGGTTAGGGGACGGGGACGGTTTAGGGTCCACAGGAGGGTACGACAACGCTTCAGGGGGAGCGTACGCGTGAGGGCGCGGGTTAGTGTTAGCGTACGGGTTAGGATTAGGGGACGGGTGAGGGTCAGGCTTCGGGGAAGGGTTAGGGTTAGGGTTCGGACTAGGTTAAGGTTAGGGGACGGGGACGGTTTAGGGTCCAGGGGAGGGAACGACAACAGTTTAGGGGGAGCGTACGTGTGAGGGCGCGGGTCAGTGTTAGCGTACGGGTTAGGATTAGGGGACGGGTGAGGGTCAGGCTTCGGGGAAGGGTTAGTGTTAGCGTTCGGGCTAGTGTTAGGGTTAGGGGACGGGGACGGTTTAGGGTCCAGGGGAGGGTACGACAACGCTTTAGGGGGAGCGTACGTGTGAGGGCGCGGGTTAGTGTTAGTGTACGGGTTAGGATTAGGGGACGGGTGAGGGTCAGGCTTCGGGGAAGTGTTAGGGTTAGGGTTCGGGTAGGGTTAGGGTTCGGGTACTGGGACGGTTTAGGGTCCAGGGGAGGGTACGACAATGCTTTAGGGGGAGCGTACGTGTGAGGGCGCGGGTTAGTGTTAGCGTACGGGTTAGGATTAGGGGACGGGTGAGGTTCAGGCTTCGGGGAAGGGTTAGGGTTAGGGTTCGGGCTAGGGTTAGGGTTAGGGGACGGGGACGGTTTAGGGTCCAGGGGAGGGTACGACAACGCTTTAGGGGGAGCGTACGTGTGAGGGCGTGGGTTAGTGTTAGCGTACGGGTTAGGATTAGGGGACGGTTGAGGGTCAGGCTTCGGGGAAGGGTTAGGGTTAGGATTTCGGCTAGGGTTAAGGTTAGGGGACGGGGACGGTTTAGGGTCCAGGGGAGGGTACGACAACGCTTTAGGGGGAGCGTATGTGTGACGGCGCGGGTTAGTGTTAGCGTACGGGTTAGGATTAGGGGACGGGAGAGGGTCAGGCTTCGGGGAAGGGTTAGGGTTAGGGTTCGGGCTAGGGTTAGGGTTAGGGGACGGGGACGGTTTAGGGTCCAGGGGAGGGTATGACAACGCTTTCGGGGGAGCGTACGTGTGAGGGCGCGGGTTAGTGTTAGCGTACGGGTTAGGATTAGGGGACGGGTGAGGGTCAGGCTTCGGGGAAGGGTTAGGGTTAGGGTTCGGGCTAGGGTTAGGGTTAGGGGACGGGGACGGTTTAGGGTCCAGGGGAGGGTACGACAACGCTTTAGGGGGAGCGTACGTGTGAGGGCGCGGGTTAGTGTTAGCGTACGGGTTAGGATTAGGGGACGGGTGAGGGTCAGGCTTCGGGGAAGGGTTAGGCTTAGGGTTCGGGCTACGGTTAGGGTTAGGGGACGGAGACGGTTTAGGGTACAGGGGAGGGTACGACAACGCTTTAGGGGGAGCGTACGCGTGAGGGCGCGGGTTAGTGTTAGCGTACGGGTTAGGATTAGGGGACGGGTGAGGGTCAGGCTTCGGGGAAGGGTTAGGGTTAGGTTTCGGGCTAGGGTTAGGGTTAGGGGACGGGGACGGTTTAGGGTCCAGGGGAGGGTACGACAACACTTTAGGGGGAGCGTACGTGTGAGGGCGCGGGTTAGTGTTAGCGTACGGGTTAGGATTAGGGGACGGGTGAGTGTCAGGCTTCGGGGAAGGGTTAGGGTTAGGGTTCGGGCTAGGGTTAGGGTTAGGGTTAGGGGACGGTTTAGGGTCTAGGGGAGGGTACGACAATGCTTTAGGGGGAGCGTACGTGTGAGGGCGCGGGTTAGTGTTAGCGTACGGGTTAGGATAAGGGGACGGGTGAGGTTCAGGCTTCGGGGAAGGGTTAGGGTTAGGGTTCGGGCTAGGGTTAGGGTTAGGGGACGGGGACGGTTTAGGGTCCAGGGGAGGGTACGACAACGCTTTAGGGGGAGCGTACGTGTGAGGGCGCGGGTTAGTGTGAGCGTACGGGTTAGGATTGGGAACGGGTGAGGGTCAGGCTTCGGGGAAGGGTTAGGGTTAGGGTTCGGGCTAGGGTTAGGGTTAGGGGACGGGGACGGTTTAGGGTCCAGGGGAGGGTACGACAACGCTTTAGGGGGAGCGTACGGGTGAGGGCGCGGGTTAGTGTTAGCGTACGGGTTAGGATTAGGGGACGGGTGAGGGTCAGGCTTCGGGGAAATCTTAGGGTTAGGGTTCGGGCTAGGGTTAGGGTTAGGGCACGGGGACGGTTTAGGGTCCAGGGGAGGGTACGACAACGCTTTAGGGGGAGCGTACGTGTGAGGGCGCGGGTGAGTGTTAGCGTACGGGTTAGGATTAGGGGAAGTTTGAGGGTCAGGCTTCGGGGAAGGGTTAGGGTTAGGGTTCGGGCTAGGGTTAAGGTTAGGGGACGGGGACGGTTTAGGGTCCAGGGGAGGGTACGACAACGCTTTAGAGGGAGCGTACGTGTGAGGGCGTGGGTTAGTGTTAGCGTACGGGTTAGGATTAGGGGACGGGAGAGGGTCAGGCTTCGGGGAAGGGTTAGGGTTAGGGTTCGGGCTAGGGTTAGGGTTAGGGGACGGGGACAGTTTAGGGTACAGGGGAGGGTACGACAACGCTTTAGGGGGAGCGTACGTGTGAGGGCGCGGGTTAGTGTTAGCGTACATGTTAGGATTAGGGGACGGGTGAGGGTCAGGCTTCGGGGAAGGGTTAGGGTTAGAGTTCGGGCTAGGGTTAGGGTTAGGGGACGGGGACGGTTTAGGGTCCAGGGGAGGGTACGACAACGCTTTAGGGGGAGCGTACGTGTGAGGGCGCGGGTTAGTGTTAGCGTACGGGTTAGGATTAGGGGACGGGTGAGGGTCAGGCTTCGGGGAAGGGTTAGGGTTATGGTTCGGAATAGGGTTAGGGTTAGGGGACGGGGACGGTTTAGGGTCGAGGGGAGGGTACGACAACGCTTTAGGGGGAGCGTATGTGTGAGGGCGCGTGTTAGTGTTAGCGTACTGGTTAGGAATAGGGGACGGGTGAGGGTCAGGCTTCGGGGAAGGGTTAGGGTTAGGGTTCGGGCTAGGGTTAGTGTTAGGGGACGGGGACGGTTTAGGGTCCAGGGGAGGGTACGACAACGCTTTAGGGGGATCGTACGTGTGAGGGTGCGGGTTAGTGCTAGCGTACGGGTTAGGATTAGGGGACGGGTGAGGGTCAGGCTCGGGGAAGGGTTAGGGTTAGGGTTCGGGCTAGGGTTAAGGTTAGGGGACGGGGACGGTTTAGGGTCCAGGGGAGGGTACGACAACGCTTTAGGGGGAGCGTACGTGTGAGGGCGCGGGTTAGTGTTAGCTTACGGGTTAGGATTAGGGGACGGGTGAGGGTCAGGCTTCGGGGAAGTGTTAGGGTTAGTGTTCGGGCTAGGGTTAGGGTTTGGGGACGGGGACGTTTTAGGGTCCAGGGGAGTGTACGACAACGCTTTAGGGGGAGCGTACGTGTGAGGGCGCGGGTTAGTGTTAGCGTACGGGTTAGGATTAGGGGACGGGTGAGGGTCAGGCTTCGGGGAAGGGTTAGGGTTAGGGTTCGGGCTAGGGTTAAGGTTAGGGGACGGGGACGGTTTAGGGTCCAGGGGAGGGTACGACAACGCTTTAGGGGGAGCGTACGTGTGAGGGCGCGGGTTAGTGTTAGCGTACGGGTTAGGATTAGGGGACGGGTGAGGGTCAGGCTTCGGGGAAGTGTTAGGCTTAGGGTTCGGGCTACGGTTAGGGTTAGGGGACGGAGACGTTTTAGGGTCCAGGGGAGGGTACGACAACGCTTTAGGGGGAGCGTACGCGTGAGGGCGCGGGTTAGTGTTAGCGTACGGGTTAGGATTAGGGGACGGGTGAGGGTCAGGCTTCGGGGAAGTGTTAGGGTTAGGGTTCGGGCTAGGGTTAGGGTTAGGGAACGGGGACGGTTTAGGGTCCAGGGGAGGGTACGACAATGCTTTAGGGGGAGCGTACGTGTGAGGGCGCGGGTTAGTGTTAGCGTACGGGTTAGGATTAGGGGACGGGTGAGGGTCAGGCTTCGGGGAAGGGTTAGGGTTAGGGTTCGGGCTAGGGTTAGGGTTAGGGTACGGGGACGGTTTAGGGTCCAGGGGAGGGTACGACAATGCTTTAGGGGGAGCGTACGTGTGAGGGCGCGGGTTAGTGTTAGCGTACCGGTTAGGATTAGGGGACGTGTGAGGGTCAGGCTTCGGGGAAGGGTTAGGATTAGGGTTCGGGCTAGGGTTAGGGTTAGGGGACGGGGACGGTTTAGGGTCCAGGGGAGGGTACGACAACGCTTTAGGGGGAGCGTACGTGTGAGGGCGCGGGTTAGTGTTAGCGTACGGGTTAGGATTAGAGGATGGGTGAGGGTCAGGCTTCGGGGAAGGGTTAGTGTTAGCGTTCGGGCTAGGGTTAGGGTTAGGGGACGGGGACGGTTTAGGGTCCAGGGGAGGGTACGACAACGCTTTAGGGGGAGCGTACGTGTGAGGGCGCCGGTTAGTGTTAGTGTACGGGTTAGGATTAGGGGACGGGTGAGGGTCAGGCTTCGGGGAAGTGTTAGGGTTAGGGTTCGGGCTAGGGTTAGGGTTAGGGTACTGGGACGGTTTAGGGTCCAGGGGAGGGTCCGACAATGCTTTAGGGGGAGCGTCCGTGTGAGGGCGCGGGTTAGTGTTACCGTACGGGTTAGGATTAGGGGACAGGTGAGGGTCAGGCTTCGGGGAAGGGTTAGGGTTAGGGTTCGGGCTAGGGTTAAGGTTAGGGGACGGGGACGGTTTAGGGTCCAGGGGAGGGTACGACAACGCTTTAGGGGGAGCGTACGTGTGAGGGCGCGGGTTAGTGTTAGCGTACGGGTTAGGATTAGGGGACAGGTGAGGGTCAGGCTTCGGGGAAGGGTTAGGCTTAGGGTTCGGGCTACGGTTAGGGTTAGGGGACGGAGACGGTTTAGGGTCCAGGAGAGGGTACGACAACGCTTTAGGGGGAGCGTACGCGTGAGGGCGCGGGTTAGTGTTAGTGTACGGGTTAGGATTAGGGGACGGGTGAGGG
This sequence comes from Grampus griseus, assembly GCF_964374135.1. Taxonomy (NCBI): domain Eukaryota; kingdom Metazoa; phylum Chordata; class Mammalia; order Artiodactyla; family Delphinidae; genus Grampus; species Grampus griseus. Next base: position 127,211 of record NW_028133031.1, read on the forward strand.
TCAGGCTTCGGGGAAGGGTTAGGGTTAGTGTTCGGGCTAGGGTTAGGGTTAGGGGACGGGGACGGTTTAGGGTCCAGGGGAGGGTACGACAACGCTTTAGGGGGAGCGTACGTGTGAGGGCGCGGGTTAGTGTTAGCGTACAGGTTAGGATTAGGGGACGGGTGAGGGTCAGGCTTCGGGGAAGGGTTAGGGTTAGGGTTCGGGCTAGGGTTAGGGTTAGGGGACGGGGACGGTTTAGGGTCCAGGGGAGGGTACGACAATGCTTTAGGGGGAGCGTACGTGTGAGGGCGCGGGTTAGTGTTAGCGTACCGGTTAGGATTAGGGGACGTGTGAGGGTCAGGCTTCGGGGAAGGGTTAGGATTAGGGTTCGGGCTAGGGTTAGGGTTAGGGGACGGGGACGGTTTAGGGTCCAGGGGAGGGTACGACAACGCTTTAGGGGGAGCGTACGTGTGAGGGCGCGGGTTAGTGTTAGCGTACGGGTTAGGATTAGAGGATGGGTGAGGGTCAGGCTTCGGGGAAGGGTTAGTGTTAGCGTTCGGGCTAGGGTTAGGGTTAGGGGACGGGGACGGTTTAGGGTCCAGGGGAGGGTACGACAACGCTTTAGGGGGAGCGTACGTGTGAGGGCGCGGGTTAGTGTTAGTGTACGGGTTAGGATTAGGGGACGGGTGAGGGTCAGGCTTCGGGGAAGTGTTAGGGTTAGGGTTCGGGTAGGGTTAGGGTTCGGGTACTGGGACGGTTTAGGGTCCAGGGGAGGGTACGACAATGCTTTAGGGGGAGCGTACGTGTGAGGGCGCGGGTTAGTGTTAGCGTACGGGTTAGGATTAGGGGACGGGTGAGGTTCAGGCTTCGGGGAAGGGTTAGGGTTAGGGTTCGGGCTAGGGTTAGGGTTAGGGGACGGGGACGGTTTAGGGTCCAGGGGAGGGTACGACAACGCTTTAGGGGGAGCGTACGTGTGAGGGCGTGGGTTAGTGTTAGCGTACGGGTTAGGATTAGGGGACGGTTGAGGGTCAGGCTTCGGGGAAGGGTTAGGGTTAGGGTTCGGGCTAGGGTTAGGGTTAGGGGACGGGGACGGTTTAGGGTCCAGGGGAGGGTATGACAACGCTTTCGGGGGAGCGTACGTGTGAGGGCGCGGGTTAGTGTTAGCGTACGGGTTAGGATTAGGGGACGGGTGAGGGTCAGGCTTCGGGGAAGTGTTAGGGTTAGGGTTCGGGCTAGGGTTAGGGTTAGGGGACGGGGACGGTTTAGGGTCCAGGGGAGGGTACGACAACGCTTTAGGGGGAGCGTACGTGTGAGGGCGCGGGTTAGTGTTAGCGTACGGGTTAGGATTAGGGGACGGGTGAGGGTCAGGCTTCGGGGAAGGGTTAGGCTTAGGGTTCGGGCTACGGTTAGGGTTAGGGGACGGAGACGGTTTAGGGTACAGGGGAGGGTACGACAACGCTTTAGGGGGAGCGTACGCGTGAGGGCGCGGGTTAGTGTTAGCGTACGGGTTAGGATTAGGGGACGGGTGAGGGTCAGGCTTCGGGGAAGGGTTAGGGTTAGGGTTCGGGCTAGGGTTAGGGTTAGGGGACGGGGACGGTTTAGGGTCCAGGGGAGGGTACGACAACACTTTAGGGGGAGCGTACGTGTGAGGGCGCGGGTTAGTGTTAGCGTACGGGTTAGGATTAGGGGACGGGTGAGTGTCAGGCTTCGGGGAAGGGTTAGGGTTAGGGTTCGAGCTAGGGTTAGGGTTAGGGTTAGGGGACGGTTTAGGGTCTAGGGGAGGGTACGACAATGCTTTAGGGGGAGCGTACGTGTGAGGGCGCGGGTTAGTGTTAGCGTACGGGTTAGGATAAGGGGACGGGTGAGGTTCAGGCTTCGGGGAAGGGTTAGGGTTAGGGTTCGGGCTAGGGTTAGGGTTAGGGGACGGGGACGGTTTAGGGTCCAGGGGAGGGTACGACAACGCTTTAGGGGGAGCGTACGTGTGAGGGCGCGGGTTAGTGTGAGCGTACGGGTTAGGATTGGGAACGGGTGAGGGTCAGGCTTCGGGGAAGGGTTAGGGTTAGGGTTCGGGCTAGGGTTAGGGTTAGGGGACGGGGACGGTTTAGGGTCCAGGGGAGGGTACGACAACGCTTTAGGGGGAGCGTACGGGTGAGGGCGCGGGTTAGTGTTAGCGTACGGGTTAGGATTAGGGGACGGGTGAGGGTCAGGCTTCGGGGAAATCTTAGGGTTAGGGTTCGGGCTAGGGTTAGGGTTAGGGCACGGGGACGGTTTAGGGTCCAGGGGAGGGTACGACAACGCTTTAGGGGGAGCGTACGTGTGAGGGCGCGGGTGAGTGTTAGCGTACGGGTTAGGATTAGGGGAAGGTTGAGGGTCAGGCTTCGGGGAAGGGTTAGGGTTAGGGTTCGGGCTAGGGTTAAGGTTAGGGGACGGGGACGGTTTAGGGTCCAGGGGAGGGTACGACAACGCTTTAGAGGGAGCGTACGTGTGAGGGCGTGGGTTAGTGTTAGCGTACGGGTTAGGATTAGGGGACGGGAGAGGGTCAGGCTTCGGGGAAGGGTTAGGGTTAGGGTTCGGGCTAGGGTTAGGGTTAGGGGACGGGGACAGTTTAGGGTACAGGGGAGGGTACGACAACGCTTTAGGGGGAGCGTACGTGTGAGGGCGCGGGTTAGTGTTAGCGTACGTGTTAGGATTAGGGGACGGGTGAGGGTCAGGCTTCGGGGAAGGGTTAGGGTTAGAGTTCGGGCTAGGGTTAGGGTTAGGGGACGGGGACGGTTTAGGGTCCAGGGGAGGGTACGACAACGCTTTAGGGGGAGCGTACGTGTGAGGGCGCGGGTTAGTGTTAGCGTACGGGTTAGGATTAGGGGACGGGTGAGGGTCAGGCTTCGGGGAAGGGTTAGGGTTATGGTTCGGAATAGGGTTAGGGTTAGGGGACGGGGACGGTTTAGGGTCGAGGGGAGGGTACGACAACGCTTTAGGGGGAGCGTATGTGTGAGGGCGCGTGTTAGTGTTAGCGTACTGGTTAGGAATAGGGGACGGGTGAGGGTCAGGCTTCGGGGAAGGGTTAGGGTTAGGGTTCGGGCTAGGGTTAGTGTTAGGGGACGGGGACGGTTTAGGGTCCAGGGGAGGGTACGACAACGCTTTAGGGGGATCGTACGTGTGAGGGTGCGGGTTAGTGCTAGCGTACGGGTTAGGATTAGGGGACGGGTGAGGGTCAGGCTCGGGGAAGGGTTAGGGTTAGGGTTCGGGCTAGGGTTAAGGTTAGGGGACGGGGACGGTTTAGGGTCCAGGGGAGGGTACGACAACGCTTTAGGGGGAGCGTACGTGTGAGGGCGCGGGTTAGTGTTAGCGTACGGGTTAGGATTAGGGGACGGGTGAGGGTCAGGCTTCGGGGAAGTGTTAGGGTTAGTGTTCGGGCTAGGGTTAGGGTTTGGGGACGGGGACGTTTTAGGGTCCAGGGGAGTGTACGACAACGCTTTAGGGGGAGCGTACGTGTGAGGGCGCGGGTTAGTGTTAGCGTACGGGTTAGGATTAGGGGACGGGTGAGGGTCAGGCTTCGGGGAAGGGTTAGGTTTAGGGTTCGGGCTAGGGTTAAGGTTAGGGGACGGGTACGGTTTAGGGTCCAGGGGAGGGTACGACAACGCTTTAGGGGGAGCGTACGTGTGAGGGCGCGGGTTAGTGTTAGCGTACGGGTTAGGATTAGGGGACGGGTGAGGGTCAGGCTTCGGGGAAGTGTTAGGCTTAGGGTTCGGGCTACGGTTAGGGTTAGGGGACGGAGACGTTTTAGGGTCCAGGGGAGGGTACGACAACGCTTTAGGGGGAGCGTACGCGTGAGGGCGCGGGTTAGTGTTAGCGTACGGGTTAGGATTAGGGGACGGGTGAGGGTCAGGCTTCGGGGAAGTGTTAGGGTTAGGGTTCGGGCTAGGGTTAGGGTTAGGGAACGGGGACGGTTTAGTGTCCAGGGGAGGGTACGACAATGCTTTAGGGGGAGCGTACGTGTGAGGGCGCGGGTTAGTGTTAGCGTACGGGTTAGGATTAGGGGACGGGTGAGGGTCAGGCTTCGGGGAAGGGTTAGGGTTAGGGTTCGGGCTAGGGTTAGGGTTAGGGTACGGGGACGGTTTAGGGTCCAGGGGAGGGTACGACAATGCTTTAGGGGGAGCGTACGTGTGAGGGCGCGGGTTAGTGTTAGCGTACCGGTTAGGATTAGGGGACGTGTGAGGGTCAGGCTTCGGGGAAGGGTTAGGATTAGGGTTCGGGCTAGGGTTAGGGTTAGGGGACGGGGACGGTTTAGGGTCCAGGGGAGGGTACGACAACGCTTTAGGGGGAGCGTACGTGTGAGGGCGCGGGTTAGTGTTAGCGTACGGGTTAGGATTAGAGGATGGGTGAGGGTCAGGCTTCGGGGAAGGGTTAGTGTTAGCGTTCGGGCTAGGGTTAGGGTTAGGGGACGGGGACGGTTTAGGGTCCAGGGGAGGGTACGACAACGCTTTAGGGGGAGCGTACGTGTGAGGGCGCGGGTTAGTGTTAGTGTACGTGTTAGGATTAGGGGACGGGTGAGGGTCAGGCTTCGGGGAAGTGTTAGGGTTAGGGTTCGGGCTAGGGTTAGGGTTAGGGTACTGGGACGGTTTAGGGTCCAGGGGAGGGTCCGACAATGCTTTAGGGGGAGCGTCCGTGTGAGGGCGCGGGTTAGTGTTACCGTACGGGTTAGGATTAGGGGACAGGTGAGGGTCAGGCTTCGGGGAAGGGTTAGGGTTAGGGTTCGGGCTAGGGTTAAGGTTAGGGGACGGGGACGGTTTAGGGTCCAGGGGAGGGTACGACAACGCTTTAGGGGGAGCGTACGTGTGAGGGCGCGGGTTAGTGTTAGCGTACGGGTTAGGATTAGGGGACAGGTGAGGGTCAGGCTTCGGGGAAGGGTTAGGCTTAGGGTTCGAGCTACGGTTAGGGTTAGGGGACGGAGACGGTTTAGGGTCCAGGAGAGGGTACGACAACGCTTTAGGGGGAGCGTACGCGTGAGGGCGCGGGTTAGTGTTAGTGTACGGGTTAGGATTAGGGGACGGGTGAGGGTCAGGCTTCGGGGAAGGGTTAGGGTTAGTGTTCGGGCTAGGGTTAGGGTTAGGGGACGGGGACGGTTTAGGGTCCAGGGGAGGGTACGACAACGCTTTAGGGGGAGCGTACGTGTGAGGGCGCGGGTTAGTGTTAGCGTACAGGTTAGGATTAGGGGACGGGTGAGGGTCAGGCTTCGGGGAAGGGTTAGGGTTAGGGTTCGGGCTAGGGTTAGGGTTAGGGGACGGGGACGGTTTAGGGTCCAGGGGAGGGTACGACAATGCTTTAGGGGGAGCGTACGTGTGAGGGCGCGGGTTAGTGTTAGCGTACCGGTTAGGATTAGGGGACGTGTGAGGGTCAGGCTTCGGGGAAGGGTTAGGATTAGGGTTCGGGCTAGGGTTAGGGTTAGGGGACGGGGACGGTTTAGGGTCCAGGGGAGGGTACGACAACGCTTTAGGGGGAGCGTACGTGTGAGGGCGCGGGTTAGTGTTAGCGTACGGGTTAGGATTAGAGGATGGGTGAGGGTCAGGCTTCGGGGAAGGGTTAGTGTTAGCGTTCGGGCTAGGGTTAGGGTTAGGAGACGGGGACGGTTTAGGGTCCAGGGGAGGGTACGACAACGCTTTAGGGGGAACGTACGTGTGAGGGCGCGGGTTAGTGTTAGTGTACGGGTTAGGATTAGGGGACGGGTGAGGGTCAGGCTTCGGGGAAGTGTTAGGGTTAGGGTTCGGGCTAGGGTTAGGGTTAGGGTACTGGGACGGTTTAGGGTCCAGGGGAGGGTACGACAATGCTTTAGGGGGAGCGTACGTGTGAGGGCGCGGGTTAGTGTTACCGTACGGGTTAGGATTAGGGGACGGGTGAGGTTCAGGCTTCGGGGAAGGTTTAGGGTTAGGGTTCGGGCTAGGGTTAGGGTTAGAGGATGGGGACGGTTTAGGGTCCAGGGGAGGGTACGACAACGCTTTAGGGGGAGCGTACGTGTGAGGGCGCGGGTTAGTGTTAGCGTACGGGTTAGGATTGGGGACGGGTGAGGGTCAGGCTTCGGGGAAGTGTTAGGGTTAGGGTTCGGGCTAGGGTTAGGGTTAGGGTTAGGGGACGGTTCAGGGTCCACAGGAGGGTACTACAACGCTTCAGGGGGAGCGTACGCGTGAGGGCACGGGTTAGTGTTAGCGTACGGGTTAGGATTAGGGGACGGGTGAGGGTCAGGCTTCGGGGAAGGGTTAGGGTTAGGATTCGGGCTAGGGTTAGGGTTAGGGGACAGGGATGGTTTAGGGTGCAGGGGAGGGTACGACAACGCTTTAGGGGGAGCGTAGGTGTGAGGGCGCGGGTTAGTGTTAGCGTACGGATTAGGTTTAGAGGACGGGTGAGGGTCAAGCTTCGGGGAAGGGTTAGGGTTAGCGTTCGGGCTAGGGTTAGGGTTAGGGGACGGGGACGGTTTAGGGTCCAGAGGAGGGTACGACAACGCTTTAGGGGGAGTGTACGTGTGAGGGCGCGGGTTGTGTTAGCGTACGGGTTAGGATTAGGGGACGGGTGAGGGTCAGGCTTCGGGGAAGTGTTAGGGTTAGGGTTCGGGCTAGGGTTAGGGTTAGGGTACGGGGACGGTTTAGGGTCCAGGGGAGGGTACGACAACGCTTTAGGGGGAGCATACGTGTGAGGGCGCGGGTTAGTGTTAGCGTACGGGTTAGGATTAGGGGACGGGTGAGGGTCAGGCTTCGGGGAAGGGTTAGGTTTAGGGTTCGGGCTAGGGTTAGGGTTAGGGGACGGGGACGGTTTAGGGTCCAGGGGAGGGTACGACAACGCTTTAGGGGGAGCGTACGTGTGAGGGCGCAGGTTAGTGTTAGCGTACGGGTTAGGATTAGGGGACGGGTGAGGGTCAGGCTTCGGGGAAGGGTTAGGGTTAGGTTTCGGGCTAGGGTTAGGGTTAGGGGACGGGGACGGTTTAGGGTCCAGGGGAGGGTACGACAACGCTTTAGGGGGAGCGTACGTGTGAGGGCGCGGGTTAGTGTTAGCGTACCGGTTAGGATTAGGGGACGTGTGAGGGTCAGGCTTCGGGGAAGGGTTAGGATTAGGGTTCGGGCTAGAGTTAGGGTTAGGGGACGGGGACGGTTTAGGGTCCAGGGGAGGGTACGACAACGCTTTAGGGGGAGCGTACGTGTGAGGGCGCGGGTTAGTGTTAGCGTACGGGTTAGGTTTAGAGGATGGGTGAGGGTCAGGCTTCGGGGAAGGGTTAGTGTTAGCGTTCGGGCTAGGGTTAGGGTTAGGGGACGGGGACGGTTTAGGGTCCAGGGGAGGGTACGACAACGCTTTAGGGGGAGCGTACGTGTGAGGGCGCGGGTTAGTGTTAGCGTACGGGTTAGGATTAGGGGACGGGTGAGGGTCAGGCTTCGGGGAAGGGTTAGGGTTAGGGTTCGGGCTAGGGTTAGGGTTAGGGGACGGGGACGGTTTAGGGTCCAGGGGAGGGTACGACAATGCTTTATGGGGAGCGTACGTGTGAGGGCGCGGGTTAGTGTTAGCGTACCGGTTAGGATTAGGGGACGTGTGAGGGTCAGGCTTCGGGGAAGTGTTAGGATTAGGGTTCGGGCTAGGGTTAGGGTTAGGGGACGGGGACGGTTTAGGGTCCAGGGGAGGGTACGACAACGCTTTAGGGGGAGCGTACGTGTGAGGGTGCGGGTTAGTGTTAGCGTACGGGTTAGGATTAGAGGATGGGTGAGGGTCAGGCTTCGGGGAAGGGTTATTGTTAGCGTTCGGGCTAGGGTTAGGGTTAGGGGACGGGGACGGTTTAGGGTCCAGGGGAGGGTACGACAACGCTTTAGGGGGAACGTACGTGTGAGGGCGCGGGTTAGTGTTAGTGTACGGGTTAGGATTAGGGGACGGGTGAGGGTCAGGCTTCGGGGAAGTGTTAGGGTTAGGGTTCGGGCTAGGGTTAGGGTTAGGGTACTGGGACGGTTTAGGGTCCAGGGGAGGGTACGACAATGCTTTAGGGGGAGCATACGTGTGAGGGCGCGGGTTAGTGTTAGCGTACGGGTTAGGATTAGGGGACGGGTGAGGGTCAGGCTTCGGGGAAGGGTTAGGTTTAGGGTTCGGGCTAGGGTTAGGGTTAGGGGACGGGGACGGTTTAGGGTCCAGGGGAGGGTACGACAACGCTTTAGGGGGAGCGTACGTGTGAGGGCGCAGGTTAGTGTTAGCGTACGGGTTAGGATTAGGGGACGGGTGAGGGTCAGGCTTCGGGGAAGGGTTAGGGTTAGGTTTCGGGCTAGGGTTAGGGTTAGGGGACGGGGACGGTTTAGGGTCCAGGGGAGGGTACGACAACGCTTTAGGGGGAGCGTACGTGTGAGGGCGCGGGTTAGTGTTAGCGTACGGGTTAGGATTAGGGGACGGGTGAGGGTCAGGCTTCGGGGAAGTGTTAGGCTTAGGGTTCGGGCTACGGTTAGGGTTAGGGGACGGAGACGTTTTAGGGTCCAGGGGAGGGTACGACAACGCTTTAGGGGGAGCGTACGCGTGAGGGCGCGGGTTAGTGTTAGCGTACGGGTTAGGATTAGGGGACGGGTGAGGGTCAGGCTTCGGGGAAGTGTTAGGGTTAGGGTTCGGGCTAGGGTTAGGGTTAGGGAACGGGGACGGTTTAGTGTCCAGGGGAGGGTACGACAATGCTTTAGGGGGAGCGTACGTGTGAGGGCGCGGGTTAGTGTTAGCGTACGGGTTAGGATTAGGGGACGGGTGAGGGTCAGGCTTCGGGGAAGGGTTAGGGTTAGGGTTCGGGCTAGGGTTAGGGTTAGGGTACGGGGACGGTTTAGGGTCCAGGGGAGGGTACGACAATGCTTTAGGGGGAGCGTACGTGTGAGGGCGCGGGTTAGTGTTAGCGTACCGGTTAGGATTAGGGGACGTGTGAGGGTCAGGCTTCGGGGAAGGGTTAGGATTAGGGTTCGGGCTAGGGTTAGGGTTAGGGGACGGGGACGGTTTAGGGTCCAGGGGAGGGTACGACAACGCTTTAGGGGGAGCGTACGTGTGAGGGCGCGGGTTAGTGTTAGCGTACGGGTTAGGATTAGAGGATGGGTGAGGGTCAGGCTTCGGGGAAGGGTTAGTGTTAGCGTTCGGGCTAGGGTTAGGGTTAGGGGACGGGGACGGTTTAGGGTCCAGGGGAGGGTACGACAACGCTTTAGGGGGAGCGTACGTGTGAGGGCGCGGGTTAGTGTTAGTGTACGTGTTAGGATTAGGGGACGGGTGAGGGTCAGGCTTCGGGGAAGTGTTAGGGTTAGGGTTCGGGCTAGGGTTAGGGTTAGGGTACTGGGACGGTTTAGGGTCCAGGGGAGGGTCCGACAATGCTTTAGGGGGAGCGTCCGTGTGAGGGCGCGGGTTAGTGTTACCGTACGGGTTAGGATTAGGGGACAGGTGAGGGTCAGGCTTCGGGGAAGGGTTAGGGTTAGGGTTCGGGCTAGGGTTAAGGTTAGGGGACGGGGACGGTTTAGGGTCCAGGGGAGGGTACGACAACGCTTTAGGGGGAGCGTACGTGTGAGGGCGCGGGTTAGTGTTAGCGTACGGGTTAGGATTAGGGGACAGGTGAGGGTCAGGCTTCGGGGAAGGGTTAGGCTTAGGGTTCGAGCTACGGTTAGGGTTAGGGGACGGAGACGGTTTAGGGTCCAGGAGAGGGTACGACAACGCTTTAGGGGGAGCGTACGCGTGAGGGCGCGGGTTAGTGTTAGTGTACGGGTTAGGATTAGGGGACGGGTGAGGGTCAGGCTTCGGGGAAGGGTTAGGGTTAGTGTTCGGGCTAGGGTTAGGGTTAGGGGACGGGGACGGTTTAGGGTCCAGGGGAGGGTACGACAACGCTTTAGGGGGAGCGTACGTGTGAGGGCGCGGGTTAGTGTTAGCGTACAGGTTAGGATTAGGGGACGGGTGAGGGTCAGGCTTCGGGGAAGGGTTAGGGTTAGGGTTCGGGCTAGGGTTAGGGTTAGGGGACGGGGACGGTTTAGGGTCCAGGGGAGGGTACGACAATGCTTTAGGGGGAGCGTACGTGTGAGGGCGCGGGTTAGTGTTAGCGTACCGGTTAGGATTAGGGGACGTGTGAGGGTCAGGCTTCGGGGAAGGGTTAGGATTAGGGTTCGGGCTAGGGTTAGGGTTAGGGGACGGGGACGGTTTAGGGTCCAGGGGAGGGTACGACAACGCTTTAGGGGGAGCGTACGTGTGAGGGCGCGGGTTAGTGTTAGCGTACGGGTTAGGATTAGAGGATGGGTGAGGGTCAGGCTTCGGGGAAGGGTTAGTGTTAGCGTTCGGGCTAGGGTTAGGGTTAGGAGACGGGGACGGTTTAGGGTCCAGGGGAGGGTACGACAACGCTTTAGGGGGAACGTACGTGTGAGGGCGCGGGTTAGTGTTAGTGTACGGGTTAGGATTAGGGGACGGGTGAGGGTCAGGCTTCGGGGAAGTGTTAGGGTTAGGGTTCGGGCTAGGGTTAGGGTTAGGGTACTGGGACGGTTTAGGGTCCAGGGGAGGGTACGACAATGCTTTAGGGGGAGCGTACGTGTGAGGGCGCGGGTTAGTGTTACCGTACGGGTTAGGATTAGGGGACGGGTGAGGTTCAGGCTTCGGGGAAGGTTTAGGGTTAGGGTTCGGGCTAGGGTTAGGGTTAGAGGATGGGGACGGTTTAGGGTCCAGGGGAGGGTACGACAACGCTTTAGGGGGAGCGTACGTGTGAGGGCGCGGGTTAGTGTTAGCGTACGGGTTAGGATTGGGGACGGGTGAGGGTCAGGCTTCGGGGAAGTGTTAGGGTTAGGGTTCGGGCTAGGGTTAGGGTTAGGGTTAGGGGACGGTTCAGGGTCCACAGGAGGGTACTACAACGCTTCAGGGGGAGCGTACGCGTGAGGGCACGGGTTAGTGTTAGCGTACGGGTTAGGATTAGGGGACGGGTGAGGGTCAGGCTTCGGGGAAGGGTTAGGGTTAGGATTCGGGCTAGGGTTAGGGTTAGGGGACAGGGATGGTTTAGGGTGCAGGGGAGGGTACGACAACGCTTTAGGGGGAGCGTAGGTGTGAGGGCGCGGGTTAGTGTTAGCGTACGGATTAGGTTTAGAGGACGGGTGAGGGTCAAGCTTCGGGGAAGGGTTAGGGTTAGCGTTCGGGCTAGGGTTAGGGTTAGGGGACGGGGACGGTTTAGGGTCCAGAGGAGGGTACGACAACGCTTTAGGGGGAGTGTACGTGTGAGGGCGCGGGTTGTGTTAGCGTACGGGTTAGGATTAGGGGACGGGTGAGGGTCAGGCTTCGGGGAAGTGTTAGGGTTAGGGTTCGGGCTAGGGTTAGGGTTAGGGTACGGGGACGGTTTAGGGTCCAGGGGAGGGTACGACAACGCTTTAGGGGGAGCATACGTGTGAGGGCGCGGGTTAGTGTTAGCGTACGGGTTAGGATTAGGGGACGGGTGAGGGTCAGGCTTCGGGGAAGGGTTAGGTTTAGGGTTCGGGCTAGGGTTAGGGTTAGGGGACGGGGACGGTTTAGGGTCCAGGGGAGGGTACGACAACGCTTTAGGGGGAGCGTACGTGTGAGGGCGCAGGTTAGTGTTAGCGTACGGGTTAGGATTAGGGGACGGGTGAGGGTCAGGCTTCGGGGAAGGGTTAGGGTTAGGTTTCGGGCTAGGGTTAGGGTTAGGGGACGGGGACGGTTTAGGGTCCAGGGGAGGGTACGACAACGCTTTAGGGGGAGCGTACGTGTGAGGGCGCGGGTTAGTGTTAGCGTACCGGTTAGGATTAGGGGACGTGTGAGGGTCAGGCTTCGGGGAAGGGTTAGGATTAGGGTTCGGGCTAGAGTTAGGGTTAGGGGACGGGGACGGTTTAGGGTCCAGGGGAGGGTACGACAACGCTTTAGGGGGAGCGTACGTGTGAGGGCGCGGGTTAGTGTTAGCGTACGGGTTAGGTTTAGAGGATGGGTGAGGGTCAGGCTTCGGGGAAGGGTTAGTGTTAGCGTTCGGGCTAGGGTTAGGGTTAGGGGACGGGGACGGTTTAGGGTCCAGGGGAGGGTACGACAACGCTTTAGGGGGAGCGTACGTGTGAGGGCGCGGGTTAGTGTTAGCGTACGGGTTAGGATTAGGGGACGGGTGAGGGTCAGGCTTCGGGGAAGGGTTAGGGTTAGGGTTCGGGCTAGGGTTAGGGTTAGGGGACGGGGACGGTTTAGGGTCCAGGGGAGGGTACGACAATGCTTTATGGGGAGCGTACGTGTGAGGGCGCGGGTTAGTGTTAGCGTACCGGTTAGGATTAGGGGACGTGTGAGGGTCAGGCTTCGGGGAAGTGTTAGGATTAGGGTTCGGGCTAGGGTTAGGGTTAGGGGACGGGGACGGTTTAGGGTCCAGGGGAGGGTACGACAACGCTTTAGGGGGAGCGTACGTGTGAGGGTGCGGGTTAGTGTTAGCGTACGGGTTAGGATTAGAGGATGGGTGAGGGTCAGGCTTCGGGGAAGGGTTATTGTTAGCGTTCGGGCTAGGGTTAGGGTTAGGGGACGGGGACGGTTTAGGGTCCAGGGGAGGGTACGACAACGCTTTAGGGGGAACGTACGTGTGAGGGCGCGGGTTAGTGTTAGTGTACGGGTTAGGATTAGGGGACGGGTGAGGGTCAGGCTTCGGGGAAGTGTTAGGGTTAGGGTTCGGGCTAGGGTTAGGGTTAGGGTACTGGGACGGTTTAGGGTCCAGGGGAGGGTACGACAATGCTTTAGGGGGAGCATACGTGTGAGGGCGCGGGTTAGTGTTAGCGTACGGGTTAGGATTAGGGGACGGGTGAGGGTCAGGCTTCGGGGAAGGGTTAGGTTTAGGGTTCGGGCTAGGGTTAGGGTTAGGGGACGGGGACGGTTTAGGGTCCAGGGGAGGGTACGACAACGCTTTAGGGGGAGCGTACGTGTGAGGGCGCAGGTTAGTGTTAGCGTACGGGTTAGGATTAGGGGACGGGTGAGGGTCAGGCTTCGGGGAAGGGTTAGGGTTAGGTTTCGGGCTAGGGTTAGGGTTAGGGGACGGGGACGGTTTAGGGTCCAGGGGAGGGTACGACAACGCTTTAGGGGGAGCGTACGTGTGAGGGCGCGGGTTAGTGTTAGCGTACCGGTTAGGATTAGGGGACGTGTGAGGGTCAGGCTTCGGGGAAGGGTTAGGATTAGGGTTCGGGCTAGAGTTAGGGTTAGGGGACGGGGACGGTTTAGGGTCCAGGGGAGGGTACGACAACGCTTTAGGGGGAGCGTACGTGTGAGGGCGCGGGTTAGTGTTAGCGTACGGGTTAGGTTTAGAGGATGGGTGAGGGTCAGGCTTCGGGGAAGGGTTAGTGTTAGCGTTCGGGCTAGGGTTAGGGTTAGGGGACGGGGACGGTTTAGGGTCCAGGGGAGGGTACGACAACGCTTTAGGGGGAGCGTACGTGTGAGGGCGCGGGTTAGTGTTAGCGTACGGGTTAGGATTAGGGGACGGGTGAGGGTCAGGCTTCGGGGAAGGGTTAGGGTTAGGGTTCGGGCTAGGGTTAGGGTTAGGGGACGGGGACGGTTTAGGGTCCAGGGGAGGGTACGACAATGCTTTAGGGGGAGCGTACGTGTGAGGGCGCGGGTTAGTGTTAGCGTACCGGTTAGGATTAGGGGACGTGTGAGGGTCAGGCTTCGGGGAAGGGTTAGGATTAGGGTTCGGGCTAGGGTTAGGGTTAGGGGACGGGGACGGTTTAGGGTCCAGGGGAGGGTACGACAACGCTTTAGGGGGAGCGTACGTGTGAGGGCGCGGGTTAGTGTTAGCGTACGGGTTAGGATTAGAGGATGGGTGAGGGTCAGGCTTCGGGGAAGGGTTAGTGTTAGCGTTCGGGCTAGGGTTAGGGTTAGGGGACGGGGACGGTTTAGGGTCCAGGGGAGGGTACGACAACGCTTTAGGGGGAACGTACGTGTGAGGGCGCGGGTTAGTGTTAGTGTACGGGTTAGGATTAGGGGACGGGTGAGGGTCAGGCTTCGGGGAAGTGTTAGGGTTAGGGTTCGGGCTAGGGTTAGGGTTAGGGTACTGGGACGGTTTAGGGTCCAGGGGAGGGTACAACAATGCTTTAGGGGGAGCGTACGTGTGAGGGCGCGGGTTAGTGTTACCGTACGGGTTAGGATTAGGGGACGGGTGAGGTTCAGGCTTCGGGGAAGGGTTAGGGTTAGGGTTCGGGCTAGGGTTAGGGTTAGAGGACGGGGACGGTTTAGGGTCCAGGGGAGGGTACGACAACGCTTTAGGGGGAGCGTACGTGTGAGGGCGCGGGTTAGTGTTAGCGTACGGGTTAGGATTGGGGACGGGTGAGGGTCAGGCTTCGGGGAAGTGTTAGGGTTAGGGTTCGGGCTAGGGTTAGGGTTAGGGTTAGGGGACGGTTCAGGGTCCACAGGAGGGTACGACAACGCTTCAGGGGGAGCGTACGTGTGAGGGCGCGGGTTAGTGTTAGCGTACGGGTTAGGATTAGGGGACGGGTGAGGGTCAGGCTTCGGGGAAGGGTTAGGGTTAGGGTTCGGACTAGGTTTAGGGTTAGGTGACGGGGACGGTTTAGGGTCCAGGGGAGGGTACGACAACACTTTAGTGGGAGCGTACGTGTGAGGGTGCGGGTCAGTGTTAGCGTACGGGTTAGGATTAGGGGACGGGTGAGGGTCAGGCTTCGGGGAAGGGTTAGGGTTAGGATTCGGGCTAGGGTTAGGGTTAGGGGACGGGGATGGTTTAGGGTGCAGGGGAGGGTACGACAACGCTTTAGGGGGAGCGTAGGTGTGAGGGCGCGGGTTAGTGTTAGCGTACGGGTTAGGTTTAGAGGACGGGTGAGGGTCAAGCTTCGGGGAAGGGTTAGGGTTAGCGTTCGGGCTAGGGTTAGGGTTAGGGGACGGGGACGGTTTAGGGCCCAGGGGAGGGTACGACAACGCTTTAGGGGGAGTGTACGTGTGAGGGCGCGGATTGTGTTAGCGTACGGGTTAGGATTAGGGGACGGGTGAGGGTCAGGCTTCGGGGAAGTGTTAGGGTTAGGGTTCGGGCTAGGGTTAGGGTTAGGGTACGGGGACGGTTTAGGGTCCAGGGGAGGGTACGACAACGCTTTAGGGGGAGCGTACGTGTGAGGGCGCGGGTTAGTGTTAGCGTACGGGTTAGGATTAGGGGATGGGTGAGGGTCAGGCTTCGGGGAAGGGTTAGGTTTAGGGTTCGGGCTAGGGTTAGGGTTAGGGGACGGGGACGGTTTAGGGTTCAGGGGAGGGTACGACAACGCTTTAGGGGGAGCGTACGTGTGAGGGCGCAGTTTAGTGTTAGCGTACGGGTTAGGATTAGGGGACGGGTGAGGGTCAGGCTTCGGGGAAGGGTTAGGGTTAGGTTTCGGGCTAGGGTTAGGGTTAGGGGACGGGGACGGTTTAGGGTCCAGGGGAGGGTACGACAACGCTTTAGGGGGAGCGTACGTGTGAGGGCGTGGGTTAGTGTTAGCGTACCGGTTAGGATTAGGGGACGTGTGAGGGTCAGGCTTCGGGGAAGGGTTAGGATTAGGGTTCGGGCTAGAGTTAGGGTTAGGGGACGGGGACGGTTTAGGGTCCAGGGGAGGGTACGACAACGCTTTAGGGGGAGCGTACGTGTGAGGGCGCGGGTTAGTGTTAGCGTACGGGTTAGGTTTAGAGGATGGGTGAGGGTCAGGCTTCGGGGAAGGGTTAGTGTTAGCGTTCGGGCTAGGGTTAGGGTTAGGGGACGGGGACGGTTTAGGGTCCAGGGGAGGGTACGACAACGCTTTAGGGGGAGCGTACGTGTGAGGGCGCGAGTTAGTGTTAGCGTACGGGTTAGGATTAGGGGACGGGTGAGGGTCAGGCTTCGGGGAAGGGTTAGGCTTAGGGTTCGGGCTACGGTTAGGGTTAGGGGACGGAGACGGTTTAGGGTCCAGGGGAGGGTACGACAACGCTTTAGGGGGAGCGTACGCGTGAGGGCGCGGGTTAGTGTTAGCGGACGGGTTAGGATTAGGGGACGGGTGAGGGTCAGGCTTCGGGGAAGGGTTAGGGTTAGGGTTCGGGCTAGGGTTAGGGTTAGGGGACGGGGACGGTTTAGGGTCCAGGGGAGGGTACGACAACGCTTTAGGGGGAGCGTACGTGTGAGGGCGCGGGTTAGTGTTAGCGTACGGGTTAGGATTAGGGGACGGGTGAGGGTCAGGCTTCGGGGAAGGTTTAGGGTTAGGGTTCGGGCTAGGGTTAGGGTTAGGGGAAGGGGACGGTTTAGGGTCCAGGGGAGGGTACGACAATGCTTTAGGGGGAGCGTACGTGTGAGGGCGCGGGTTAGTGTTAGCGTACCGGTTAGGATTAGGGGACGGGTGAGGGTCAGGCTTCGGGGAAATGTTAGGGTTAGGGTTCGGGCTAGGGTTAGGGTTAGGGGACGGGGACGGTTTAGGGTCCAGGGGAGGGTACGACAACGCTTTAGGGGGAGCGTACGTGTGAGGGCGCGGGTTAGTGTTAGCGTACGGGTTAGGATTAGGGGACGGGTGAGGGTCAGGCTTCGGGGAAGGGTTAGGGTTAGGGTTCGGGCTAGGGTTAGGGTTAGGGGACGGGGATGGTTTAGGGTCCAGGGGAGGGTACGACAATGCTTTAGGGGTAGTGTATGTGTGAGGGCGCGGGTTAGTGTTAGCGTACGGGTTAGGGTTAGGGGACGGGTGAGGGTCAGGCTTCGGGGAAGGGTTAGGGTTAGGGTTCCGGCTAGGGTTAGGGTTAGGGGACAGAGACGGTTTAGGGTCCAGGGGAGGGTACGACAACGCTTTAGGGGGAGCGTACGTGTGAGGGCGCGGTTTAGTGTTAGCGTACGGGTTAGGATTAGGGGACGGGTGAGGGTCAGGCTTCGGGGAAGGGTTAGGGTTAGGGTTCGGGCAAGGGTTAGGGTTAGGGGACGGGGACGATTTAGGGTCCAGGGGAGGGTACGACAACACTTTAGGGGCAGCGTACGTGTGAGGGTGCGGGTTAGTGTTAGCGTATGGGTTAGGATTAGGGGACGGGTGGGGGTCAGGCTTCGGGGAAGGGTTAGGGTTAGGGTTCGGACTAGGGTTAGGGTTAGGGTTAGGGGACGGTTCAGGGTCCACAGGAGGGTACGACAACGCTTCAGGGGGAGCGTACGTGTGAGGGCGCGGGTTAGTGTTAGCGTACGGGTTAGGATTAGGGGACGGGTGAGGGTCAGGCTTCGGGGAAGGGTTAGGGTTAGGGTTTGGACTAGGTTTAGGGTTAGGGGACGGGGAAGGTTTAGGGTCCAGGGGAGGGTACAACAACACTTTAGGGGGAGCGTACGTGTGAGGGCGCGGGTTAGTGTTAGCGTACGGGTTAGGGTTAGGGGACGGTTGAGGGTCAGGCTTCGGGGAAGGGTTTGGCTTAGGGTTCGGGCTAGGTTTCGGGTTAGGGGACGGGGACGATTTAGGGTCCAGGGGAGGGTACGACAACGCTTAAGGGGGAGCGTACGCGTGAGGGCGCGGTATAGTGTTAGCGTACGTGTTAGGATTAGGGGACGGGTGAGGGTCAGGCTTTGGGGTAGGGTTAGGGTTACGGTTCGGACTAGGTTTAGGGTTAGGGGACGGGGACGGTTTAGGGTCCAGGGGAGGGTACGACAACACTTTAGGGGGAGCGTACGTGTGAGGGCGCGGGTTAGTGTTAGCGTACGGGTTAGGGTTAGGGGACGGGTGAGGGTCAGGCTTCGGGGAAGGGTTAGGCTTAGGGTTCGGGCTAGGGTTAGGGTTAGGGGACGGGGAAGGTTTAGGGTCCAGGGGAGGGTACGACAACGCTTAAGGGGGAGCGTACGCGTGAGGGTGCGGGTTAGTGTTAGCGTACGGGTTAGGATTAGGGGACGGGTGAGGGTCAGGCTTCGGGGACGTGTTAGGCTTAGGGTTCGGGCTAGGGTTAGGGTTAGGGGACGGGGACGGTTTAGGGTCCAGGGGAGGGTACGACAACGCTTTAGGGGGAGCATACGCCTGAGGGCACGGGTTAGTGTTAGCGTACAGGTTAGGATTAGGGGACGGGTGAGGGTCAGGCTTCGGGGAAGGGTTAGGTTTAGGGTTCGGGCTAGGGTTAGGGTTAGGGGAAGGGGACGGTTTAGGGTCCAGGGGAGGGTACGACAACGCTTTAGGGGGAGCGTACGTGTGAGGGCGCGGGTTAGTGTTAGCGTACCGGTTAGGATTAGGGGACGGGTGAGGGTCAGGCTTCAGGGAAGGGTTAGGGTTAGGGTTCGGGCTAGGGTTAGGGTTAGGGGACGGGGACGGTTTAGAGTCCAGGGGAGGGTACGACAACGCTTTAGGGGGAGCGTAAGTGTGAGGGCGCGGGTTAGTGTTAGCGTACGGGTTAGGATTAGGGGACGGGTGAGGGTCAGGCTTCAGGGAAGGGTTAGGGTTAGGGTTCGGGCTAGGGTTAGGGTAAGGGGACGGGGACGGTTTAGGGTCCAGGGGAGGGTACGACAACGCTTTAGGGGGAGCGTACGTGTGAGGGCGCGGGTTAGTGTTAGCGTACGGGTTAGGATTAGGGGACGGGTGAGGGTCAGGCTTCGGGGAAGGGTTAGCGTTAGGGTTCAGGCTAGGGTTAGGGTTAGGGGACGGGGACGGTTTAGGGTCCAGGGGAGGGTACGACAACGCTTTAGGGGGAGCGTACGTGTGAGGGCGCGGGTTAGTGATAGCGTACGGGTTAGGATTAGGGGACGGGTGAGTGTCAGGCTTCGGGGAAGGGTTAGGGTTAGGGTTCGGGCTAGGGTTAGGGTTAGGGGACGGGGCGGTTTAGGGTCCAGGGGAGGGTACGACAACGCTTTAGGGGGAGCGTACGTGTGAGGGCACGGGTTAGTGTTAGCGTACGGGTTCGGATTAGGGGACGGGTGAGGGTCAGGCTTCGGGGAAGGGTTAGGGTTAGGGTTCGGGCTAGGGTTAGGGTTGGGGGACGGGGACGGTTTAGGGTCCAAGGGACGTACGACAACGCTTTAGGGGGAGCGTACGCGTGAGGGTTAGGGTTAGTGTTAGCGTATTGGTTAGGTTTAGGGAACGGATGAGGGTCAGGCTTCGGGGAAGGGTTAGGTTTAGGGTTCGGGCTAGGGTTAGGGTTAGGGGACGGGGACGGTTTAGGGTCCAGGTGAGGGTACGACAACGCTTTAGGGTGAGCGTACGTGTGAGGGCGCGGGTTAGTGTTAGCGTACGGTTTAGGGTTAGGGGACGGGTGAGGGTCAGGCTTCGGGGAAGGGTTAGGGTTAGGGTTCGGGCTAGGGTTAGTGTTAGGGGACGGGGACGGTTTAGGGTCCAGGGGAGGATACGACAACGCTTTAGGGGGAGCGTACGTGTGAGGGCGCGGGTTAGTGTTAGCGTACGGGTTAGGATTAGTGGACGGGTGAGGGTCAGGCTTCGGGGAAGTGTTAGGGTTAGGGTTCGGGCTAGGGTTAGGGTTAGGGTACGGGGACGGTTTAGGGTCCAGGGGAGGGTACGACAACGCTTTAGGGGGAGCGTACGTGTGAGGGCGCGGGTTAGTGTTAGCGTACGGGTTAGGATTAGGGGACGGGTGAGGGTCAGGCTTCGGGGAAGGGTTAGGGTTAGGGTTCGGGCCAGGGTTAGGGTTAGGGGACGGGGATGGTTTAGGGTCCAGGGGAGGGTACGACAACGCTTTAGGGGTAGCGTACGTGTGAGGGGGCGGGTTAGTGTTAGCGTACGGGTTAGGGTTAGGGGACAGTTGAGGGTCAGGCTTCGGGGAAGGGTTAGGGTTACGATTCGGGCTAGGGTTAGGGGTAGGGGACGGGGACGGTTTAGGGTACAGGGGAGGGTACGACAACACTTTTGGTGGAGCGTACATGTGAGGGCGCGGGTTAGTGTTAGCGTATGGATTAGGATTAGGGGACGGTTGAGGGTCAGGCTTCGGGGAAGGGTTAGGGTTAGGGTTCGGGCTAGGGTTAGGGTTAGGGGACGGGGACTGTTTAGGGTCCAGGGGAGGGTACAACAAGGCTTTACGGGGAGCGTACGTGTGAGGGCGCGGGTTAGTTTTATCGTACGGGTTAGGATTAGGGGAAGGGTGAGGGTCAGGCTTCGGGGAAGGGTTAGGGTTAGGGTTCGGGCTAGGGTTAGGTTTAGGGGTCGGGGACGGTTTAGGGTCCAGGGGAGGGTACGACAACGCTTTAGGGGGAGCGTACGTGTGAGGGCGCGGGATAGTGTTAGCGTACAGGTTAGGTTTAGAAGACGGGTGAGGGTCAAGCTTCGGGGAAGGGTTAGGGTTAGGGTTCGGGCTAGGGTTAGGGTTAGGGGACGGGGACGGTTTAGGGTCCAGGGGAGGGTACGACAACGCTTTAGGGGGAGCATACGTGTGTGGGCGCGGATTAGTGTTAGCGTACGGGTTAGGATTAGCGGACGGGTGAGGGTCAGGCTTCGGGGAAGTGTTAGGGTTAGGGTTCGGGCTAGGGTTAGGGTTAGGGTACGGGGACGGTTTAGGGTCCAGGGGAGGGTATGACAACGCTTTAGGGGGAGCGTACGTGTGAGGGCGCGGGTTAGTGTTAGCGTACGGGTTCGGATTAGGGGACGGGTGAGGGTCAGGCTTCGGGGAAGGGTTAGGGTTAGGGTTCGGGCTAGGGTTAGGGTTAGGGGACGGGGACGGATTAGGGTCCAGGGGAGGGTACGACAACGCTTTAGGGGGAGCGTACGTGTGAGGGCGCGGGTTAGTGTTAGCGTACGGGTTCGGATTAGGGGACGGGTGAGGGTCAGGCTTCGGGGAAGGGTTAGGGTTAGGGTTCGGGCTAGGGTTAGGGTTAGGGGACGGGGACGGTTTAGGGTCCAGGGGAGGGTACGACAACGCTTTAGGGGGAGCGTACGTGTGAGGGCGTGGGTTAGTGTTAGCGTACGGTTTAGGATTAGGGGACGGGTGAGGTTCAGGCTTCGGGGAAGGGTTAGGGTTAGGGTTCGGGCTAGGGTTAGGGTTAGGGTACGGGGACGGTTTAGGGTCCAGGGGAGGGTACGACAATGCTTTAGGGGGAGCGTACGTGTGAGGGCGCGGGTTAGTGTTAGCGTACGGGTTAGGATTGGGAGACGGGTGAGGGTCAGGCTTCGGGGAAGGGTTAGGCTTACGGTTCGGGCTAGGGTTAGGGTTAGGGGACGGGGACGGTTTAGGGTCCAGGGGAGGGTACGACAACGCTTTAGGGGGAGCGTACGTGTGAGGGCGCGGGTTAGTGTTAGCGTACGGGTTAGGATTAGGGGACGGGTGAGGGTCAGGCTTCGGGGAAGTGTTAGGGTTAGGGTTCGGGCTAGGGTTAGGGTTAGGGGACGGGGACGGTTTAGGGTCCAGGGGAGGGTACGACAACGCTTTAGGGGGAGCGTACGTGTGAGGGCGCATGATAGTGTTAGCGTACAGGTTAGGTTTAGAGGACGGGTGAGGGTCAAGCTTCGGGGAAGGGTTAGGCTTAGGGTTCGGTCTAGGGTTAGGGTTAGGGGACGGGGACGGTTTAGGGTCAAGGGGAGGGTACGACAACACTTTAGGGGGAGCATACGTGTGAGGGCGCGGGTTAGTGTTAGCGTACGGGTTAGGATTAGGGGACGGGTGAGGATCAGGCTTCGGGGAAGTGTTAGGGTTAGGGTTCGGGCTAGGGTTAGGGTTAGGGTATGGGGACGGTTTAGGGTCCAGGGGAGGGTACGACGACGCTTTAGGGGGAGCGTATATGTGGGGGCGCGGGTTAGTGTTAGCGTACGGGTTAGGATCAGGGGACAGGTGAGGGTCAGGCTTTGGGGAAGTGTTAGGGTTAGGGTTCGGGCTAGGGTTAGGGTTAGGGGACGGGGACGGTTTAGGGTCCAGGGGAGGGTACAACAACGCTTTAGGGGGAGCGTACATGTGAGGGCACGGGTTAGTGTTAGCGTACGGTTTAGGGTTAGGGGACGGGTGAGGGTCAGGCTTCGGGGAAGGGTTAGGGTTAGGGTTCGGGCTAGGTTTAGGGTTAGGGGACGGGGATGGTTTAGGGTCCAGGGGAGGGTGCGACAACGCTTTAGGGGTAGCGTACGTGTGAGGGGGCGGGTTACTGTTAGCGTACGGGTTAGGGTTAGGGGACGGTTGAGGGTCAGGCTTCGGGGAAGGGTTAGGGTTACGGTTCGGGCTAGGGTTAGGGTTAGGGGACGGGGACGGTTTAGGGTCCAGGGGAGGGTACGACAACACTTTTGGTGGAGCATACATGTGAGGGCGCGGGTTAGTGTTAGCGTACGGGTTAGGATTAGGGGACGGTTGAGGGTCAGGCTTCGGGGAAGGGTTAGGGTTAGGGTTCGGGCTAGGGTTAGGGTTAGGGGACGGGGACGGTTTAGGGTCCAGGGGAGGGTACGACAACGCTTTATGGGGAGCGTACGTGTGAGGGCGCGGGTTAGTTTTAGCGTACGGATTAGGATTAGGGGACGGGTGAGGGTCAGGCTTCGGGGAAGGGTTAGGGTTAGGGTTCGGGCTAGGGTTAGGTTTAGGGGTCGGGGACGGTTTAGGGTCCAGGGGAGGGTACGACAACGCTTTAGGGGGATCGTACGTGTGAGGGCGCGGGTTAGTGTTAGCGTACGGGTTAGGATTAGGGGACGGGTGAGGGTCAGGCTTCGGGGAAGGGTTAGGTTTAGGGTTCGGGCTAGGGTTAGGGTTAGGGGACGGGGACGGTTTAGGGTCCAGGGGAGGGTACGACAACGCTTTAGGGGGAGCGTACGTGTGAGGGCGCGGGTTAGTGTTAGCGTACGGGTTCGGATTAGGGGACGGGTGAGGGTCAGGATTCGGGGAAGGGTTAGGGTTAGGGTTCGGGCTAGGGTTAGGGTTAGGGGACGGGGACGGTTTAGGGTCCAGGGGAGGGTACGACAACGCTTTAGGGGGAGCGTACGTGTGAGGGCGTGGGTTAGTGTTAGCGTACGGGTTAGGATTAGGGGACGGGTGAGGGTCAGGCTTCGGGGAAGGGTTAGGGTTAGGGTTCGGGCTAGGGTTAGGGTTAGGGTACGGGGACGGTTTAGGGTCCAGGGGAGGGTACGACAACGCTTTCGGGGGAGCGTACGTGTGAGGGCGCGGGTTAGTGTTAGCGTACGGGTTAGGATTAGGGGACGGGTGAGGGTCAGGCTTCGGGGAAGGGTTAGGTTTAGGGTTCGGGCTAGGGTTAGGGTTAGGGGACGGGGACGGTTTAGGGTCCAGGGGAGGGTACGACAACGCTTTAGGGGGAGCGTACGTGTGAGGGCGTGGGTTAGTGTTAGCGTACGGGTTAGGATTAGGGGACGGGTGAGGGTCAGGCTTCGGGGAAGGGTTAGTGTTAGGGTTCGGGCTAGGGTTAGGGTTAGGGGACGGGGACGGTTTAGGGTCCAGGGGAGGTTACGACAACGCTTTAGGGGGAGCGTACGTTTTAGGGCGCGGGTTAGTGTTAGCGTTCGGTTTAGGGTTAGGGGACGGGTGAGGGTCAGGCTTCGGGGAAGGGTTAGGGTTAGGGTTCAGGCTAGGGTTAGGGTTAGGGGACGGGGACGGTTTAGGGTCCAGGGGAGGGTACGGCAACGCTTTAGGGGGAGCGTACGTGTGAGGGCGCGGGTTAGTATTAGCGTACTTGTTAGGATTAGGGGACGTGTGAGGGTCAGGCTTCGGGGAAGGGTTAGGGTTAGGGTTCGGGCTAGGGTTAGGGTTAGGGGACGGGGACGGTTTAGGGTCCAGGGGAGGGTACGACAACGCTTTAGGGGGAGCGTACGTGTGAGGGCGCGGGTTAGTGTTAGCGTACGGGTTAGGATTATGGGACGGGTGAGGGTCAGGCTTCGGGGAAGGGTTAGGGTTAGGTTTCGGGCTAGGGTTAGGGTTAGGGGACGGGGACGGTTTAGAGTCCAGGGGAGGGTACAACAACGCTTTAGGGGGAGCGTACGTGTGAGGGCGCGGGTTAGTGTTAGCGTACGGGTTAGGATTAGGGGACGGGTGAGGCTCAGGCTTCGGGGAAGTGTTAGGCTTAGGGTTCGGGCTAGGGTTAGGGTTAGGGGACGGGGACGGTTTAGGGTCCAGGGGAGTGTACGACAACGCTTTAGGGGGAGCGTACGTGTGAGGGCGCGGGTTAGTGTTAGCGTACGTGTTAGGATTAGGGGACGGGTGAGGGTCAGGCTTCGGGGAAGGGTTAGGCTTAGGGTTCGGTCTAGGGTTAGGGTTAGGGGACGGAGACGGTTTAGGGTCCAGGGGATGGTACGACAACGCTTTAGGGGGAGCGTACGTGTGAGGGCGCGGGTTAGTGTTAGCGTACGGGTTAGGATTATGGGACGGGTGAGGGTCAGGCTTCGGGGAAGGGTTAGGGTTATGGTTCGGGCTAGGGTTAGGGTTAGGGGACGGGGACGGTTTAGGGTCCAGGGGAGGGTACGATAACGCTTTAGGGGGAGCGTACGTGTGAGGGCACGGGTTAGTGTTAGCGTACGGGTTCGGATTAGGGGACGGGTGAGGGTCAGGCTTCGGGGAAGGGTTAGGGTTAGGGTTCGGGCTAGGGTTAGGGTTAGGGGACGGGGACGGTTTAGGGTCCAGGGGAGGGTACGACAACGCTTTAGGGGGAGCGTACGTGTGAGGGCGCGGGTTAGTGTTAACGTACGGGTTAGGATTAGGGGACGGGTGAGGGTCAGGCTTCGGGGAAGGGTTAGGGTTAGGGGTCGGGCTAGGGTTAGGGTTAGGGGACGGGGATGGTTTAGGGTCCAGGGGAGGGTACGACAACGCTTTAGGGGTAGCGTACGTGTGAGGGGGCGGGTTAGTGTTAGCGTACGGGTTAGGGTTAGGGGACGGTTGAGGGTCAGGCTTCGGGGAAGGGTTAGGGTTAGGGTTCGGGCTAGGGTTAGGGTTAGGGTACGGGGACGGTTTAGGGTCCAGGGGAGGGTACGACAATGCTTTAGGGGGAGCGTACGTGTGAGGGCGCGGGTTAGTGTTAGCGTACCGGTTAGGATTAGGGGACGTGTGAGGGTCAGGCTTCGGGGAAGGGTTAGGATTAGGGTTCGGGCTAGGGTTAGGGTTAGGGGACGGGGACGGTTTAGGGTCCAGGGGAGGGTACGACAACGCTTTAGGGGGAGCGTACGTGTGAGGGCGCGGGTTAGTGTTAGCGTACGGGTTAGGATTAGAGGATGGGTGAGGGTCAGGCTTCGGGGAAGGGTTAGTGTTAGCGTTCGGGCTAGGGTTAGGGTTAGGGGACGGGGACGGTTTAGGGTCCAGGGGAGGGTACGACAACGCTTTAGGGGGAGCGTACGTGTGAGGGCGCCGGTTAGTGTTAGTGTACGGGTTAGGATTAGGGGACGGGTGAGGGTCAGGCTTCGGGGAAGTGTTAGGGTTAGGGTTCGGGCTAGGGTTAGGGTTAGGGTACTGGGACGGTTTAGGGTCCAGGGGAGGGTCCGACAATGCTTTAGGGGGAGCGTCCGTGTGAGGGCGCGGGTTAGTGTTACCGTACGGGTTAGGATTAGGGGACAGGTGAGGGTCAGGCTTCGGGGAAGGGTTAGGGTTAGGGTTCGGGCTAGGGTTAAGGTTAGGGGACGGGGACGGTTTAGGGTCCAGGGGAGGGTACGACAACGCTTTAGGGGGAGCGTACGTGTGAGGGCGCGGGTTAGTGTTAGCGTACGGGTTAGGATTAGGGGACAGGTGAGGGTCAGGCTTCGGGGAAGGGTTAGGCTTAGGGTTCGGGCTACGGTTAGGGTTAGGGGACGGAGACGGTTTAGGGTCCAGGAGAGGGTACGACAACGCTTTAGGGGGAGCGTACGCGTGAGGGCGCGGGTTAGTGTTAGTGTACGGGTTAGGATTAGGGGACGGGTGAGGGTCAGGCTTCGGGGAAGGGTTAGGGTTAGTGTTCGGGCTAGGGTTAGGGTTAGGGGACGGGGACGGTTTAGGGTCCAGGGGAGGGTACGACAACGCTTTAGGGGGAGCGTACGTGTGAGGGCGCGGGTTAGTGTTAGCGTACAGGTTAGGATTAGGGGACGGGTGAGGGTCAGGCTTCGGGGAAGGGTTAGGGTTAGGGTTCGGGCTAGGGTTAGGGTTAGGGGACGGGGACGGTTTAGGGTCCAGGGGAGGGTACGACAATGCTTTAGGGGGAGCGTACGTGTGAGGGCGCGGGTTAGTGTTAGCGTACCGGTTAGGATTAGGGGACGTGTGAGGGTCAGGCTTCGGGGAAGGGTTAGGATTAGGGTTCGGGCTAGGGTTAGGGTTAGGGGACGGGGACGGTTTAGGGTCCAGGGGAGGGTACGACAACGCTTTAGGGGGAGCGTACGTGTGAGGGCGCGGGTTAGTGTTAGCGTACGGGTTAGGATTAGGGGACGGGTGAGTGTCAGGCTTCGGGGAAGGGTTAGGGTTAGGGTTCGGGCTAGGGTTAGGGTTAGGGTTAGGGGACGGTTTAGGGTCTAGGGGAGGGTACGACAATGCTTTAGGGGGAGCGTACGTGTGAGGGCGCGGGTTAGTGTTAGCGTACGGGTTAGGATAAGGGGACGGGTGAGGTTCAGGCTTCGGGGAAGGGTTAGGGTTAGGGTTCGGGCTAGGGTTAGGGTTAGGGGACGGGGACGGTTTAGGGTCCAGGGGAGGGTACGACAACGCTTTAGGGGGAGCGTACGTGTGAGGGCGCGGGTTAGTGTGAGCGTACGGGTTAGGATTGGGAACGGGTGAGGGTCAGGCTTCGGGGAAGGGTTAGGGTTAGGGTTCGGGCTAGGGTTAGGGTTAGGGGACGGGGACGGTTTAGGGTCCAGGGGAGGGTACGACAACGCTTTAGGGGGAGCGTACGGGTGAGGGCGCGGGTTAGTGTTAGCGTACGGGTTAGGATTAGGGGACGGGTGAGGGTCAGGCTTCGGGGAAATCTTAGGGTTAGGGTTCGGGCTAGGGTTAGGGTTAGGGCACGGGGACGGTTTAGGGTCCAGGGGAGGGTACGACAACGCTTTAGGGGGAGCGTACGTGTGAGGGCGCGGGTGAGTGTTAGCGTACGGGTTAGGATTAGGGGAAGGTTGAGGGTCAGGCTTCGGGGAAGGGTTAGGGTTAGGGTTCGGGCTAGGGTTAAGGTTAGGGGACGGGGACGGTTTAGGGTCCAGGGGAGGGTACGACAACGCTTTAGAGGGAGCGTACGTGTGAGGGCGTGGGTTAGTGTTAGCGTACGGGTTAGGATTAGGGGACGGGAGAGGGTCAGGCTTCGGGGAAGGGTTAGGGTTAGGGTTCGGGCTAGGGTTAGGGTTAGGGGACGGGGACAGTTTAGGGTACAGGGGAGGGTACGACAACGCTTTAGGGGGAGCGTACGTGTGAGGGCGCGGGTTAGTGTTAGCGTACGTGTTAGGATTAGGGGACGGGTGAGGGTCAGGCTTCGGGGAAGGGTTAGGGTTAGAGTTCGGGCTAGGGTTAGGGTTAGGGGACGGGGACGGTTTAGGGTCCAGGGGAGGGTACGACAACGCTTTAGGGGGAGCGTACGTGTGAGGGCGCGGGTTAGTGTTAGCGTACGGGTTAGGATTAGGGGACGGGTGAGGGTCAGGCTTCGGGGAAGGGTTAGGGTTATGGTTCGGAATAGGGTTAGGGTTAGGGGACGGGGACGGTTTAGGGTCGAGGGGAGGGTACGACAACGCTTTAGGGGGAGCGTATGTGTGAGGGCGCGTGTTAGTGTTAGCGTACTGGTTAGGAATAGGGGACGGGTGAGGGTCAGGCTTCGGGGAAGGGTTAGGGTTAGGGTTCGGGCTAGGGTTAGTGTTAGGGGACGGGGACGGTTTAGGGTCCAGGGGAGGGTACGACAACGCTTTAGGGGGATCGTACGTGTGAGGGTGCGGGTTAGTGCTAGCGTACGGGTTAGGATTAGGGGACGGGTGAGGGTCAGGCTCGGGGAAGGGTTAGGGTTAGGGTTCGGGCTAGGGTTAAGGTTAGGGGACGGGGACGGTTTAGGGTCCAGGGGAGGGTACGACAACGCTTTAGGGGGAGCGTACGTGTGAGGGCGCGGGTTAGTGTTAGCGTACGGGTTAGGATTAGGGGACGGGTGAGGGTCAGGCTTCGGGGAAGTGTTAGGGTTAGTGTTCGGGCTAGGGTTAGGGTTTGGGGACGGGGACGTTTTAGGGTCCAGGGGAGTGTACGACAACGCTTTAGGGGGAGCGTACGTGTGAGGGCGCGGGTTAGTGTTAGCGTACGGGTTAGGATTAGGGGACGGGTGAGGGTCAGGCTTCGGGGAAGGGTTAGGGTTAGGGTTCGGGCTAGGGTTAAGGTTAGGGGACGGGGACGGTTTAGGGTCCAGGGGAGGGTACGACAACGCTTTAGGGGGAGCGTACGTGTGAGGGCGCGGGTTAGTGTTAGCGTACGGGTTAGGATTAGGGGACGGGTGAGGGTCAGGCTTCGGGGAAGTGTTAGGCTTAGGGTTCGGGCTACGGTTAGGGTTAGGGGACGGAGACGTTTTAGGGTCCAGGGGAGGGTACGACAACGCTTTAGGGGGAGCGTACGCGTGAGGGCGCGGGTTAGTGTTAGCGTACGGGTTAGGATTAGGGGACGGGTGAGGGTCAGGCTTCGGGGAAGTGTTAGGGTTAGGGTTCGGGCTAGGGTTAGGGTTAGGGAACGGGGACGGTTTAGTGTCCAGGGGAGGGTACGACAATGCTTTAGGGGGAGCGTACGTGTGAGGGCGCGGGTTAGTGTTAGCGTACGGGTTAGGATTAGGGGACGGGTGAGGGTCAGGCTTCGGGGAAGGGTTAGGGTTAGGGTTCGGGCTAGGGTTAGGGTTAGGGTACGGGGACGGTTTAGGGTCCAGGGGAGGGTACGACAATGCTTTAGGGGGAGCGTACGTGTGAGGGCGCGGGTTAGTGTTAGCGTACCGGTTAGGATTAGGGGACGTGTGAGGGTCAGGCTTCGGGGAAGGGTTAGGATTAGGGTTCGGGCTAGGGTTAGGGTTAGGGGACGGGGACGGTTTAGGGTCCAGGGGAGGGTACGACAACGCTTTAGGGGGAGCGTACGTGTGAGGGCGCGGGTTAGTGTTAGCGTACGGGTTAGGATTAGAGGATGGGTGAGGGTCAGGCTTCGGGGAAGGGTTAGTGTTAGCGTTCGGGCTAGGGTTAGGGTTAGGGGACGGGGACGGTTTAGGGTCCAGGGGAGGGTACGACAACGCTTTAGGGGGAGCGTACGTGTGAGGGCGCGGGTTAGTGTTAGTGTACGTGTTAGGATTAGGGGACGGGTGAGGGTCAGGCTTCGGGGAAGTGTTAGGGTTAGGGTTCGGGCTAGGGTTAGGGTTAGGGTACTGGGACGGTTTAGGGTCCAGGGGAGGGTCCGACAATGCTTTAGGGGGAGCGTCCGTGTGAGGGCGCGGGTTAGTGTTACCGTACGGGTTAGGATTAGGGGACAGGTGAGGGTCAGGCTTCGGGGAAGGGTTAGGGTTAGGGTTCGGGCTAGGGTTAAGGTTAGGGGACGGGGACGGTTTAGGGTCCAGGGGAGGGTACGACAACGCTTTAGGGGGAGCGTACGTGTGAGGGCGCGGGTTAGTGTTAGCGTACGGGTTAGGATTAGGGGACAGGTGAGGGTCAGGCTTCGGGGAAGGGTTAGGCTTAGGGTTCGAGCTACGGTTAGGGTTAGGGGACGGAGACGGTTTAGGGTCCAGGAGAGGGTACGACAACGCTTTAGGGGGAGCGTACGCGTGAGGGCGCGGGTTAGTGTTAGTGTACGGGTTAGGATTAGGGGACGGGTGAGGGTCAGGCTTCGGGGAAGGGTTAGGGTTAGTGTTCGGGCTAGGGTTAGGGTTAGGGGACGGGGACGGTTTAGGGTCCAGGGGAGGGTACGACAACGCTTTAGGGGGAGCGTACGTGTGAGGGCGCGGGTTAGTGTTAGCGTACAGGTTAGGATTAGGGGACGGGTGAGGGTCAGGCTTCGGGGAAGGGTTAGGGTTAGGGTTCGGGCTAGGGTTAGGGTTAGGGGACGGGGACGGTTTAGGGTCCAGGGGAGGGTACGACAATGCTTTAGGGGGAGCGTACGTGTGAGGGCGCGGGTTAGTGTTAGCGTACCGGTTAGGATTAGGGGACGTGTGAGGGTCAGGCTTCGGGGAAGGGTTAGGATTAGGGTTCGGGCTAGGGTTAGGGTTAGGGGACGGGGACGGTTTAGGGTCCAGGGGAGGGTACGACAACGCTTTAGGGGGAGCGTACGTGTGAGGGCGCGGGTTAGTGTTAGCGTACGGGTTAGGATTAGAGGATGGGTGAGGGTCAGGCTTCGGGGAAGGGTTAGTGTTAGCGTTCGGGCTAGGGTTAGGGTTAGGAGACGGGGACGGTTTAGGGTCCAGGGGAGGGTACGACAACGCTTTAGGGGGAACGTACGTGTGAGGGCGCGGGTTAGTGTTAGTGTACGGGTTAGGATTAGGGGACGGGTGAGGGTCAGGCTTCGGGGAAGTGTTAGGGTTAGGGTTCGGGCTAGGGTTAGGGTTAGGGTACTGGGACGGTTTAGGGTCCAGGGGAGGGTACGACAATGCTTTAGGGGGAGCGTACGTGTGAGGGCGCGGGTTAGTGTTACCGTACGGGTTAGGATTAGGGGACGGGTGAGGTTCAGGCTTCGGGGAAGGTTTAGGGTTAGGGTTCGGGCTAGGGTTAGGGTTAGAGGATGGGGACGGTTTAGGGTCCAGGGGAGGGTACGACAACGCTTTAGGGGGAGCGTACGTGTGAGGGCGCGGGTTAGTGTTAGCGTACGGGTTAGGATTGGGGACGGGTGAGGGTCAGGCTTCGGGGAAGTGTTAGGGTTAGGGTTCGGGCTAGGGTTAGGGTTAGGGTTAGGGGACGGTTCAGGGTCCACAGGAGGGTACTACAACGCTTCAGGGGGAGCGTACGCGTGAGGGCACGGGTTAGTGTTAGCGTACGGGTTAGGATTAGGGGACGGGTGAGGGTCAGGCTTCGGGGAAGGGTTAGGGTTAGGATTCGGGCTAGGGTTAGGGTTAGGGGACAGGGATGGTTTAGGGTGCAGGGGAGGGTACGACAACGCTTTATGGGGAGCGTAGGTGTGAGGGCGCGGGTTAGTGTTAGCGTACGGATTAGGTTTAGAGGACGGGTGAGGGTCAAGCTTCGGGGAAGGGTTAGGGTTAGCGTTCGGGCTAGGGTTAGGGTTAGGGGACGGGGACGGTTTAGGGTCCAGAGGAGGGTACGACAACGCTTTAGGGGGAGTGTACGTGTGAGGGCGCGGGTTGTGTTAGCGTACGGGTTAGGATTAGGGGACGGGTGAGGGTCAGGCTTCGGGGAAGTGTTAGGGTTAGGGTTCGGGCTAGGGTTAGGGTTAGGGTACGGGGACGGTTTAGGGTCCAGGGGAGGGTACGACAACGCTTTAGGGGGAGCATACGTGTGAGGGCGCGGGTTAGTGTTAGCGTACGGGTTAGGATTAGGGGACGGGTGAGGGTCAGGCTTCGGGGAAGGGTTAGGTTTAGGGTTCGGGCTAGGGTTAGGGTTAGGGGACGGGGACGGTTTAGGGTCCAGGGGAGGGTACGACAACGCTTTAGGGGGAGCGTACGTGTGAGGGCGCAGGTTAGTGTTAGCGTACGGGTTAGGATTAGGGGACGGGTGAGGGTCAGGCTTCGGGGAAGGGTTAGGGTTAGGTTTCGGGCTAGGGTTAGGGTTAGGGGACGGGGACGGTTTAGGGTCCAGGGGAGGGTACGACAACGCTTTAGGGGGAGCGTACGTGTGAGGGCGCGGGTTAGTGTTAGCGTACCGGTTAGGATTAGGGGACGTGTGAGGGTCAGGCTTCGGGGAAGGGTTAGGATTAGGGTTCGGGCTAGAGTTAGGGTTAGGGGACGGGGACGGTTTAGGGTCCAGGGGAGGGTACGACAACGCTTTAGGGGGAGCGTACGTGTGAGGGCGCGGGTTAGTGTTAGCGTACGGGTTAGGTTTAGAGGATGGGTGAGGGTCAGGCTTCGGGGAAGGGTTAGTGTTAGCGTTCGGGCTAGGGTTAGGGTTAGGGGACGGGGACGGTTTAGGGTCCAGGGGAGGGTACGACAACGCTTTAGGGGGAGCGTACGTGTGAGGGCGCGGGTTAGTGTTAGCGTACGGGTTAGGATTAGGGGACGGGTGAGGGTCAGGCTTCGGGGAAGGGTTAGGGTTAGGGTTCGGGCTAGGGTTAGGGTTAGGGGACGGGGACGGTTTAGGGTCCAGGGGAGGGTACGACAATGCTTTAGGGGGAGCGTACGTGTGAGGGCGCGGGTTAGTGTTAGCGTACCGGTTAGGATTAGGGGACGTGTGAGGGTCAGGCTTCGGGGAAGTGTTAGGATTAGGGTTCGGGCTAGGGTTAGGGTTAGGGGACGGGGACGGTTTAGGGTCCAGGGGAGGGTACGACAACGCTTTAGGGGGAGCGTACGTGTGAGGGTGCGGGTTAGTGTTAGCGTACGGGTTAGGATTAGAGGATGGGTGAGGGTCAGGCTTCGGGGAAGGGTTATTGTTAGCGTTCGGGCTAGGGTTAGGGTTAGGGGACGGGGACGGTTTAGGGTCCAGGGGAGGGTACGACAACGCTTTAGGGGGAACGTACGTGTGAGGGCGCGGGTTAGTGTTAGTGTACGGGTTAGGATTAGGGGACGGGTGAGGGTCAGGCTTCGGGGAAGTGTTAGGGTTAGGGTTCGGGCTAGGGTTAGGGTTAGGGTACTGGGACGGTTTAGGGTCCAGGGGAGGGTACGACAATGCTTTAGGGGGAGCATACGTGTGAGGGCGCGGGTTAGTGTTAGCGTACGGGTTAGGATTAGGGGACGGGTGAGGGTCAGGCTTCGGGGAAGGGTTAGGTTTAGGGTTCGGGCTAGGGTTAGGGTTAGGGGACGGGGACGGTTTAGGGTCCAGGGGAGGGTACGACAACGCTTTAGGGGGAGCGTACGTGTGAGGGCGCAGGTTAGTGTTAGCGTACGGGTTAGGATTAGGGGACGGGTGAGGGTCAGGCTTCGGGGAAGGGTTAGGGTTAGGTTTCGGGCTAGGGTTAGGGTTAGGGGACGGGGACGGTTTAGGGTCCAGGGGAGGGTACGACAACGCTTTAGGGGGAGCGTACGTGTGAGGGCGCGGGTTAGTGTTAGCGTACCGGTTAGGATTAGGGGACGTGTGAGGGTCAGGCTTCGGGGAAGGGTTAGGATTAGGGTTCGGGCTAGAGTTAGGGTTAGGGGACGGGGACGGTTTAGGGTCCAGGGGAGGGTACGACAACGCTTTAGGGGGAGCGTACGTGTGAGGGCGCGGGTTAGTGTTAGCGTACGGGTTAGGTTTAGAGGATGGGTGAGGGTCAGGCTTCGGGGAAGGGTTAGTGTTAGCGTTCGGGCTAGGGTTAGGGTTAGGGGACGGGGACGGTTTAGGGTCCAGGGGAGGGTACGACAACGCTTTAGGGGGAGCGTACGTGTGAGGGCGCGGGTTAGTGTTAGCGTACGGGTTAGGATTAGGGGACGGGTGAGGGTCAGGCTTCGGGGAAGGGTTAGGGTTAGGGTTCGGGCTAGGGTTAGGGTTAGGGGACGGGGACGGTTTAGGGTCCAGGGGAGGGTACGACAATGCTTTAGGGGGAGCGTACGTGTGAGGGCGCGGGTTAGTGTTAGCGTACCGGTTAGGATTAGGGGACGTGTGAGGGTCAGGCTTCGGGGAAGGGTTAGGATTAGGGTTCGGGCTAGGGTTAGGGTTAGGGGACGGGGACGGTTTAGGGTCCAGGGGAGGGTACGACAACGCTTTAGGGGGAGCGTACGTGTGAGGGCGCGGGTTAGTGTTAGCGTACGGGTTAGGATTAGAGGATGGGTGAGGGTCAGGCTTCGGGGAAGGGTTAGTGTTAGCGTTCGGGCTAGGGTTAGGGTTAGGGGACGGGGACGGTTTAGGGTACAGGGGAGGGTACGACAACGCTTTAGGGGGAACGTACGTGTGAGGGCGCGGGTTAGTGTTAGTGTACGGGTTAGGATTAGGGGACGGGTGAGGGTCAGGCTTCGGGGAAGTGTTAGGGTTAGGGTTCGGGCTAGGGTTAGGGTTAGGGTACTGGGACGGTTTAGGGTCCAGGGGAGGGTACAACAATGCTTTAGGGGGAGCGTACGTGTGAGGGCGCGGGTTAGTGTTACCGTACGGGTTAGGATTAGGGGACGGGTGAGGTTCAGGCTTCGGGGAAGGGTTAGGGTTAGGGTTCGGGCTAGGGTTAGGGTTAGAGGACGGGGACGGTTTAGGGTCCAGGGGAGGGTACGACAACGCTTTAGGGGGAGCGTACGTGTGAGGGCGCGGGTTAGTGTTAGCGTACGGGTTAGGATTGGGGACGGGTGAGGGTCAGGCTTCGGGGAAGTGTTAGGGTTAGGGTTCGGGCTAGGGTTAGGGTTAGGGTTAGGGGACGGTTCAGGGTCCACAGGAGGGTACGACAACGCTTCAGGGGGAGCGTACGTGTGAGGGCGCGGGTTAGTGTTAGCGTACGGGTTAGGATTAGGGGACGGGTGAGGGTCAGGCTTCGGGGAAGGGTTAGGGTTAGGGTTCGGACTAGGTTTAGGGTTAGGTGACGGGGACGGTTTAGGGTCCAGGGGAGGGTACGACAACACTTTAGTGGGAGCGTACGTGTGAGGGTGCGGGTCAGTGTTAGCGTACGGGTTAGGATTAGGGGACGGGTGAGGGTCAGGCTTCGGGGAAGGGTTAGGGTTAGGATTCGGGCTAGGGTTAGGGTTAGGGGACGGGGATGGTTTAGGGTGCAGGGGAGGGTACGACAACGCTTTAGGGGGAGCGTAGGTGTGAGGGCGCGGGTTAGTGTTAGCGTACGGGTTAGGTTTAGAGGACGGGTGAGGGTCAAGCTTCGGGGAAGGGTTAGGGTTAGCGTTCGGGCTAGGGTTAGGGTTAGGGGACGGGGACGGTTTAGGGCCCAGGGGAGGGTACGACAACGCTTTAGGGGGAGTGTACGTGTGAGGGCGCGGATTGTGTTAGCGTACGGGTTAGGATTAGGGGACGGGTGAGGGTCAGGCTTCGGGGAAGTGTTAGGGTTAGGGTTCGGGCTAGGGTTAGGGTTAGGGTACGGGGACGGTTTAGGGTCCAGGGGAGGGTACGACAACGCTTTAGGGGGAGCGTACGTGTGAGGGCGCGGGTTAGTGTTAGCGTACGGGTTAGGATTAGGGGATGGGTGAGGGTCAGGCTTCGGGGAAGGGTTAGGTTTAGGGTTCGGGCTAGGGTTAGGGTTAGGGGACGGGGACGGTTTAGGGTTCAGGGGAGGGTACGACAACGCTTTAGGGGGAGCGTACGTGTGAGGGCGCAGTTTAGTGTTAGCGTACGGGTTAGGATTAGGGGACGGGTGAGGGTCAGGCTTCGGGGAAGGGTTAGGGTTAGGTTTCGGGCTAGGGTTAGGGTTAGGGGACGGGGACGGTTTAGGGTCCAGGGGAGGGTACGACAACGCTTTAGGGGGAGCGTACGTGTGAGGGCGTGGGTTAGTGTTAGCGTACCGGTTAGGATTAGGGGACGTGTGAGGGTCAGGCTTCGGGGAAGGGTTAGGATTAGGGTTCGGGCTAGAGTTAGGGTTAGGGGACGGGGACGGTTTAGGGTCCAGGGGAGGGTACGACAACGCTTTAGGGGGAGCGTACGTGTGAGGGCGCGGGTTAGTGTTAGCGTACGGGTTAGGTTTAGAGGATGGGTGAGGGTCAGGCTTCGGGGAAGGGTTAGTGTTAGCGTTCGGGCTAGGGTTAGGGTTAGGGGACGGGGACGGTTTAGGGTCCAGGGGAGGGTACGACAACGCTTTAGGGGGAGCGTACGTGTGAGGGCGCGAGTTAGTGTTAGCGTACGGGTTAGGATTAGGGGACGGGTGAGGGTCAGGCTTCGGGGAAGGGTTAGGCTTAGGGTTCGGGCTACGGTTAGGGTTAGGGGACGGAGACGGTTTAGGGTCCAGGGGAGGGTACGACAACGCTTTAGGGGGAGCGTACGCGTGAGGGCGCGGGTTAGTGTTAGCGGACGGGTTAGGATTAGGGGACGGGTGAGGGTCAGGCTTCGGGGAAGGGTTAGGGTTAGGGTTCGGGCTAGGGTTAGGGTTAGGGGACGGGGACGGTTTAGGGTCCAGGGGAGGGTACGACAACGCTTTAGGGGGAGCGTACGTGTGAGGGCGCGGGTTAGTGTTAGCGTACGGGTTAGGATTAGGGGACGGGTGAGGGTCAGGCTTCGGGGAAGGTTTAGGGTTAGGGTTCGGGCTAGGGTTAGGGTTAGGGGAAGGGGACGGTTTAGGGTCCAGGGGAGGGTACGACAATGCTTTAGGGGGAGCGTACGTGTGAGGGCGCGGGTTAGTGTTAGCGTACCGGTTAGGATTAGGGGACGGGTGAGGGTCAGGCTTCGGGGAAATGTTAGGGTTAGGGTTCGGGCTAGGGTTAGGGTTAGGGGACGGGGACGGTTTAGGGTCCAGGGGAGGGTACGACAACGCTTTAGGGGGAGCGTACGTGTGAGGGCGCGGGTTAGTGTTAGCGTACGGGTTAGGATTAGGGGACGGGTGAGGGTCAGGCTTCGGGGAAGGGTTAGGGTTAGGGTTCGGGCTAGGGTTAGGGTTAGGGGACGGGGATGGTTTAGGGTCCAGGGGAGGGTACGACAATGCTTTAGGGGTAGTGTATGTGTGAGGGCGCGGGTTAGTGTTAGCGTACGGGTTAGGGTTAGGGGACGGGTGAGGGTCAGGCTTCGGGGAAGGGTTAGGGTTAGGGTTCCGGCTAGGGTTAGGGTTAGGGGACAGAGACGGTTTAGGGTCCAGGGGAGGGTACGACAACGCTTTAGGGGGAGCGTACGTGTGAGGGCGCGGTTTAGTGTTAGCGTACGGGTTAGGATTAGGGGACGGGTGAGGGTCAGGCTTCGGGGAAGGGTTAGGGTTAGGGTTCGGGCAAGGGTTAGGGTTAGGGGACGGGGACGATTTAGGGTCCAGGGGAGGGTACGACAACACTTTAGGGGCAGCGTACGTGTGAGGGTGCGGGTTAGTGTTAGCGTATGGGTTAGGATTAGGGGACGGGTGGGGGTCAGGCTTCGGGGAAGGGTTAGGGTTAGGGTTCGGACTAGGGTTAGGGTTAGGGTTAGGGGACGGTTCAGGGTCCACAGGAGGGTACGACAACGCTTCAGGGGGAGCGTACGCGTGAGGGCGCGGGTTAGTGTTAGCGTACGGGTTAGGATTAGGGGACGGGTGAGGGTCAGGCTTCGGGGAAGGGTTAGGGTTAGGGTTTGGACTAGGTTTAGGGTTAGGGGACGGGGAAGGTTTAGGGTCCAGGGGAGGGTACAACAACACTTTAGGGGGAGCGTACGTGTGAGGGCGCGGGTTAGTGTTAGCGTACGGGTTAGGGTTAGGGGACGGTTGAGGGTCAGGCTTCGGGGAAGGGTTTGGCTTAGGGTTCGGGCTAGGTTTCGGGTTAGGGGACGGGGACGATTTAGGGTCCAGGGGAGGGTACGACAACGCTTAAGGGGGAGCGTACGCGTGAGGGCGCGGTATAGTGTTAGCGTACGTGTTAGGATTAGGGGTCGGGTGAGGGTCAGGCTTTGGGGTAGGGTTAGGGTTACGGTTCGGACTAGGTTTAGGGTTAGGGGACGGGGACGGTTTAGGGTCCAGGGGAGGGTACGACAACACTTTAGGGGGAGCGTACGTGTGAGGGCGCGGGTTAGTGTTAGCGTACGGGTTAGGGTTAGGGGACGGGTGAGGGTCAGGCTTCGGGGACGTGTTAGGCTTAGGGTTCGGGCTAGGGTTAGGGTTAGGGGACGGGGACGGTTTAGGGTCCAGGGGAGGGTACGACAACGCTTTAGGGGGAGCATACGCCTGAGGGCACGGGTTAGTGTTAGCGTACAGGTTAGGATTAGGGGACGGGTGAGGGTCAGGCTTCGGGGAAGGGTTAGGTTTAGGGTTCGGGCTAGGGTTAGGGTTAGGGGAAGGGGACGGTTTAGGGTCCAGGGGAGGGTACGACAACGCTTTAGGGGGAGCGTACGTGTGAGGGCGCGGGTTAGTGTTAGCGTACCGGTTAGGATTAGGGGACGGGTGAGGGTCAGGCTTCAGGGAAGGGTTAGGGTTAGGGTTCGGGCTAGGGTTAGGGTTAGGGGACGGGGACGGTTTAGAGTCCAGGGGAGGGTACGACAACGCTTTAGGGGGAGCGTAAGTGTGAGGGCGCGGGTTAGTGTTAGCGTACGGGTTAGGATTAGGGGACGGGTGAGGGTCAGGCTTCGGGGAAGGGTTAGGGTTAGGGTTCGGGCTAGGGTTAGGGTAAGGGGACGGGGACGGTTTAGGGTCCAGGGGAGGGTACGACAACGCTTTAGGGGGAGCGTACGTGTGAGGGCGCGGGTTAGTGTTAGCGTACGGGTTAGGATTAGGGGACGGGTGAGGGTCAGGCTTCGGGGAAGGGTTAGCGTTAGGGTTCAGGCTAGGGTTAGGGTTAGGGGACGGGGACGGTTTAGGGTCCAGGGGAGGGTACGACAACGCTTTAGGGGGAGCGTACGTGTGAGGGCGCGGGTTAGTGATAGCGTACGGGTTAGGATTAGGGGACGGGTGAGTGTCAGGCTTCGGGGAAGGGTTAGGGTTAGGGTTCGGGCTAGGGTTAGGGTTAGGGGACGGGGCGGTTTAGGGTCCAGGGGAGGGTACGACAACGCTTTAGGGGGAGCGTACGTGTGAGGGCACGGGTTAGTGTTAGCGTACGGGTTCGGATTAGGGGACGGGTGAGGGTCAGGCTTCGGGGAAGGGTTAGGGTTAGGGTTCGGGCTAGGGTTAGGGTTGGGGGACGGGGACGGTTTAGGGTCCAAGGGACGTACGACAACGCTTTAGGGGGAGCGTACGCGTGAGGGTTAGGGTTAGTGTTAGCGTATTGGTTAGGTTTAGGGAACGGATGAGGGTCAGGCTTCGGGGAAGGGTTAGGTTTAGGGTTCGGGCTAGGGTTAGGGTTAGGGGACGGGGACGGTTTAGGGTCCAGGTGAGGGTACGACAACGCTTTAGGGTGAGCGTACGTGTGAGGGCGCGGGTTAGTGTTAGCGTACGGTTTAGGGTTAGGGAACGGGTGAGGGTCAGGCTTCGGGGAAGGGTTAGGGTTAGGGTTCGGGCTAGGGTTAGTGTTAGGGGACGGGGACGGTTTAGGGTCCAGGGGAGGATACGACAACGCTTTAGGGGGAGCGTACGTGTGAGGGCGCGGGTTAGTGTTAGCGTACGGGTTAGGATTAGTGGACGGGTGAGGGTCAGGCTTCGGGGAAGTGTTAGGGTTAGGGTTCGGGCTAGGGTTAGGGTTAGGGTACGGGGACGGTTTAGGGTCCAGGGGAGGGTACGACAACGCTTTAGGGGGAGCGTACGTGTGAGGGCGCGGGTTAGTGTTAGCGTACGGGTTAGGATTAGGGGACGGGTGAGGGTCAGGCTTCGGGGAAGGGTTAGGGTTAGGGTTCGGGCCAGGGTTAGGGTTAGGGGACGGGGATGGTTTAGGGTCCAGGGGAGGGTACGACAACGCTTTAGGGGTAGCGTACGTGTGAGGGGGCGGGTTAGTGTTAGCGTACGGGTTAGGGTTAGGGGACAGTTGAGGGTCAGGCTTCGGGGAAGGGTTAGGGTTACGATTCGGGCTAGGGTTAGGGGTAGGGGACGGGGACGGTTTAGGGTACAGGGGAGGGTACGACAACACTTTTGGTGGAGCGTACATGTGAGGGCGCGGGTTAGTGTTAGCGTATGGATTAGGATTAGGGGACGGTTGAGGGTCAGGCTTCGGGGAAGGGTTAGGGTTAGGGTTCGGGCTAGGGTTAGGGTTAGGGGACGGGGACTGTTTAGGGTCCAGGGGAGGGTACAACAAGGCTTTACGGGGAGCGTACGTGTGAGGGCGCGGGTTAGTTTTATCGTACGGGTTAGGATTAGGGGAAGGGTGAGGGTCAGGCTTCGGGGAAGGGTTAGGGTTAGGGTTCGGGCTAGGGTTAGGTTTAGGGGTCGGGGACGGTTTAGGGTCCAGGGGAGGGTACGACAACGCTTTAGGGGGAGCGTACGTGTGAGGGCGCGGGATAGTGTTAGCGTACAGGTTAGGTTTAGAAGACGGGTGAGGGTCAAGCTTCGGGGAAGGGTTAGGGTTAGGGTTCGGGCTAGGGTTAGGGTTAGGGGACGGGGACGGTTTAGGGTCCAGGGGAGGGTACGACAACGCTTTAGGGGGAGCATACGTGTGTGGGCGCGGATTAGTGTTAGCGTACGGGTTAGGATTAGCGGACGGGTGAGGGTCAGGCTTCGGGGAAGTGTTAGGGTTAGGGTTCGGGCTAGGGTTAGGGTTAGGGTACGGGGACGGTTTAGGGTCCAGGGGAGCATACGACAACGCTTTAGGGGGAGCGTACATGTGTGGGCGCGGGTTAGTGTTAGCGTACGGGTTAGGATCAGGGGACAGGTGAGGGTCAGGCTTCGGGGAAGGGTTAGTGTTAGGGTTCGGGCTAGGGTTAGGGTTAGGGGACGGGGACGGATTAGGGTCCAGGGGAGGGTACGACAACGCTTTAGGGGAGCGTACGTGTGAGGGTGCGGGTTAGTGTTAGCGTACGGGTTAGGATTAGGGGACGGGTGAGGGTCAGGCTTCGGGGAAGGGTTAGGTTTAGGGTTCGGGCTAGGGTTAGGGTTAGGGGATGGGGACGGTTTAGGGTCCAGGGGAGGGTATGACAACGCTTTAGGGGGAGCGTACGTGTGAGGGCGCGGGTTAGTGTTAGCGTACGGGTTCGGATTAGGGGACGGGTGAGGGTCAGGCTTCGGGGAAGGGTTAGGGTTAGGGTTCGGGCTAGGGTTAGGGTTAGGGGACGGGGACGGATTAGGGTCCAGGGGAGGGTACGACAACGCTTTAGGGGGAGCGTACGTGTGAGGGCGCGGGTTAGTGTTAGCGTACGGGTTCGGATTAGGGGACGGGTGAGGGTCAGGCTTCGGGGAAGGGTTAGGGTTAGGGTTCGGGCTAGGGTTAGGGTTAGGGGACGGGGACGGTTTAGGGTCCAGGGGAGGGTACGACAACGCTTTAGGGGGAGCGTACGTGTGAGGGCGTGGGTTAGTGTTAGCGTACGGTTTAGGATTAGGGGACGGGTGAGGTTCAGGCTTCGGGGAAGGGTTAGGGTTAGGGTTCGGGCTAGGGTTAGGGTTAGGGTACGGGGACGGTTTAGGGTCCAGGGGAGGGTACGACAATGCTTTAGGGGGAGCGTACGTGTGAGGGCGCGGGTTAGTGTTAGCGTACGGGTTAGGATTGGGAGACGGGTGAGGGTCAGGCTTCGGGGAAGGGTTAGGCTTACGGTTCGGGCTAGGGTTAGGGTTAGGGGACGGGGACGGTTTAGGGTCCAGGGGAGGGTACGACAACGCTTTAGGGGGAGCGTACGTGTGAGGGCGCGGGTTAGTGTTAGCGTACGGGTTAGGATTAGGGGACGGGTGAGGGTCAGGCTTCGGGGAAGTGTTAGGGTTAGGGTTCGGGCTAGGGTTAGGGTTAGGGGACGGGGACGGTTTAGGGTCCAGGGGAGGGTACGACAACGCTTTAGGGGGAGCGTACGTGTGAGGGCGCATGATAGTGTTAGCGTACAGGTTAGGTTTAGAGGACGGGTGAGGGTCAAGCTTCGGGGAAGGGTTAGGCTTAGGGTTCGGTCTAGGGTTAGGGTTAGGGGACGGGGACGGTTTAGGGTCAAGGGGAGGGTACGACAACACTTTAGGGGGAGCATACGTGTGAGGGCGCGGGTTAGTGTTAGCGTACGGGTTAGGATTAGGGGACGGGTGAGGGTCAGGCTTCGGGGAAGTGTTAGGGTTAGGGTTCGGGCTAGGGTTAGGGTTAGGGTATGGGGACGGTTTAGGGTCCAGGGGAGGGTACGACGACACTTTAGGGGGAGCGTATATGTGGGGGCGCGGGTTAGTGTTAGCGTACGGGTTAGGATCAGGGGACAGGTGAGGGTCAGGCTTTGGGGAAGTGTTAGGGTTAGGGTTCGGGCTAGGGTTAGGGTTAGGGGACGGGGACGGTTTAGGGTCCAGGGGAGGGTACAACAACGCTTTAGGGGGAGCGTACGTGTGAGGGCACGGGTTAGTGTTAGCGTACGGTTTAGGGTTAGGGGACGGGTGAGGGTCAGGCTTCGGGGAAGGGTTAGGGTTAGGGTTCGGGCTAGGTTTAGGGTTAGGGGACGGGGATGGTTTAGGGTCCAGGGGAGGGTGCGACAACGCTTTAGGGGTAGCGTACGTGTGAGGGGGCGGGTTACTGTTAGCGTACGGGTTAGGGTTAGGGGACGGTTGAGGGTCAGGCTTCGGGGAAGGGTTAGGGTTACGGTTCGGGCTAGGGTTAGGGTTAGGGGACGGGGACGGTTTAGGGTCCAGGGGAGGGTACGACAACACTTTTGGTGGAGCATACATGTGAGGGCGCGGGTTAGTGTTAGCGTACGGGTTAGGATTAGGGGACGGTTGAGGGTCAGGCTTCGGGGAAGGGTTAGGGTTAGGGTTCGGGCTAGGGTTAGGGTTAGGGGACGGGGACGGTTTAGGGTCCAGGGGAGGGTACGACAACGCTTTATGGGGAGCGTACGTGTGAGGGCGCGGGTTAGTTTTAGCGTACGGATTAGGATTAGGGGACGGGTGAGGGTCAGGCTTCGGGGAAGGGTTAGGGTTAGGGTTCGGGCTAGGGTTAGGTTTAGGGGTCGGGGACGGTTTAGGGTCCAGGGGAGGGTACGACAACGCTTTAGGGGGATCGTACGTGTGAGGGCGCGGGTTAGTGTTAGCGTACGGGTTAGGATTAGGGGACGGGTGAGGGTCAGGCTTCGGGGAAGGGTTAGGTTTAGGTTTCGGGCTAGGGTTAGGGTTAGGGGACGGGGACGGTTTAGGGTCCAGGGGAGGGTACGACAACGCTTTAGGGGGAGCGTACGTGTGAGGGCGCGGGTTAGTGTTAGCGTACGGGTTCGGATTAGGGGACGGGTGAGGGTCAGGATTCGGGGAAGGGTTAGGGTTAGGGTTCGGGCTAGGGTTAGGGTTAGGGGACGGGGACGGTTTAGGGTCCAGGGGAGGGTACGACAACGCTTTAGGGGGAGCGTACGTGTGAGGGCGTGGGTTAGTGTTAGCGTACGGGTTAGGATTAGGGGACGGGTGAGGGTCAGGCTTCGGGGAAGGGTTAGGGTTAGGGTTCGGGCTAGGGTTAGGGTTAGGGTACGGGGACGGTTTAGGGTCCAGGGGAGGGTACGACAACGCTTTCGGGGGAGCGTACGTGTGAGGGCGCGGGTTAGTGTTAGCGTACGGGTTAGGATTAGGGGACGGGTGAGGGTCAGGCTTCGGGGAAGGGTTAGGTTTAGGGTTCGGGCTAGGGTTAGGGTTAGGGGACGGGGACGGTTTAGGGTCCAGGGGAGGGTACGACAACGCTTTAGGGGGAGCGTACGTGTGAGGGCGTGGGTTAGTGTTAGCGTACGGGTTAGGATTAGGGGACGGGTGAGGGTCAGGCTTCGGGGAAGGGTTAGTGTTAGGGTTCGGGCTAGGGTTAGGGTTAGGGGACGGGGACGGTTTAGGGTCCAGGGGAGGTTACGACAACGCTTTAGGGGGAGCGTACGTTTTAGGGCGCGGGTTAGTGTTAGCGTTCGGTTTAGGGTTAGGGGACGGGTGAGGGTCAGGCTTCGGGGAAGGGTTAGGGTTAGGGTTCAGGCTAGGGTTAGGGTTAGGGGACGGGGACGGTTTAGGGTCCAGGGGAGGGTACGGCAACGCTTTAGGGGGAGCGTACGTGTGAGGGCGCGGGTTAGTATTAGCGTACTTGTTAGGATTAGGGGACGTGTGAGGGTCAGGCTTCGGGGAAGGGTTAGGGTTAGGGTTCGGGCTAGGGTTAGGGTTAGGGGACGGGGACGGTTTAGGGTCCAGGGGAGGGTACGACAACGCTTTAGGGGGAGCGTACGTGTGAGGGCGCGGGTTAGTGTTAGCGTACGGGTTAGGATTATGGGACGGGTGAGGGTCAGGCTTCGGGGAAGGGTTAGGGTTAGGTTTCGGGCTAGGGTTAGGGTTAGGGGACGGGGACGGTTTAGAGTCCAGGGGAGGGTACAACAACGCTTTAGGGGGAGCGTACGTGTGAGGGCGCGGGTTAGTGTTAGCGTACGGGTTAGGATTAGGGGACGGGTGAGGCTCAGGCTTCGGGGAAGTGTTAGGCTTAGGGTTCGGGCTAGGGTTAGGGTTAGGGGACGGGGACGGTTTAGGGTCCAGGGGAGTGTACGACAACGCTTTAGGGGGAGCGTACGTGTGAGGGCGCGGGTTAGTGTTAGCGTACGTGTTAGGATT
Organism: Grampus griseus; assembly: GCF_964374135.1. NCBI lineage: Eukaryota > Metazoa > Chordata > Mammalia > Artiodactyla > Delphinidae > Grampus > Grampus griseus. Next base: position 171,191 of record NW_028133031.1, read on the forward strand.
AGGGGACGGGTGAGGGTCAGGCTTCGGGGAAGGGTTAGGCTTAGGGTTCGGTCTAGGGTTAGGGTTAGGGGACGGAGACGGTTTAGGGTCCAGGGGATGGTACGACAACGCTTTAGGGGGAGCGTACGTGTGAGGGCGCGGGTTAGTGTTAGCGTACGGGTTAGGATTATGGGACGGGTGAGGGTCAGGCTTCGGGGAAGGGTTAGGGTTAGGGTTCGGGCTAGGGTTAGGGTTAGGGGACGGGGACGGTTTAGGGTCCAGGGGAGGGTACGATAACGCTTTAGGGGGAGCGTACGTGTGAGGGCACGGGTTAGTGTTAGCGTACGGGTTCGGATTAGGGGACGGGTGAGGGTCAGGCTTCGGGGAAGGGTTAGGGTTAGGGTTCGGGCTAGGGTTAGGGTTAGGGGACGGGGACGGTTTAGGGTCCAGGGGAGGGTACGACAACGCTTTAGGGGGAGCGTACGTGTGAGGGCGCGGGTTAGTGTTAACGTACGGGTTAGGATTAGGGGACGGGTGAGGGTCAGGCTTCGGGGAAGGGTTAGGGTTAGGGGTCGGGCTAGGGTTAGGGTTAGGGGACGGGGATGGTTTAGGGTCCAGGGGAGGGTACGACAACGCTTTAGGGGTAGCGTACGTGTGAGGGGGCGGGTTAGTGTTAGCGTACGGGTTAGGGTTAGGGGACGGTTGAGGGTCAGGCTTCGGGGAAGGGTTAGGGTTAGGGTTCGGGCTAGGGTTAGGGTTAGGGTACGGGGACGGTTTAGGGTCCAGGGGAGGGTACGACAACACTTTTGGTGGAGCGTACATGTGAGGGCGCGGGTTAGTGTTAGCGTACGGGTTAGGATTAGGGGACGGGTGAGGGTCAGGCTTCGGGGATGGGTTAGGGTTAGGGTTCGGGATAGGGTTAGGTTTAGGGTTCGGGGACGGTTTAGGGTCCAGGGGAGGGTACGACAACGCTTTAGGGGGATCGTACGTGTGAGGGCGCGGGATAGTGTTAGCGTACAGGTTAGGTTTAGAGGACGGGTGAGTGTCAAGCTTCGGGGAAGGGTTAGGGTTAGGGTTCGGGCTAGGGTTAGGGTTAGGGGACGGGGACGGTTTAGGGTCCAGGGGAGGGTACGACAACGCTTTAGGGGGAGCATACGTGTGAGGGCGCGGGTTAGTGTTAGCGTACGGGTTAGGATTAGGGGACGGGTGAGGGTCAGGCTTCGGGGAAGTGTTAGGGTTAGGGTTCGGGCTAGGGTTAGGGTTAGGGTACGGGGACGGTTTAGGGTCCAGGGGAGGGTACGACAACGCTTTAGGGGGAGCGTATATGTGAGGGCGCGGGTTAGTGTTAGCGTACGGGTTAGGATCAGGGGTCAGGTGAGGGTCAGGCTTCGGGGAAGGGTTAGGGTTAGGGTTCGGGCTAGGGTTAGGGTTAGGGGACGGGGACGGATTAGGGTCCAGGGGAGGGTACGACAACGCTTTAGGGGGAGCGTACGTGTGAGGGCGCGGGTTAGTGTTAGCGTACGGGTTCGGATTAGGGGAAGGGTGAGGGTCAGGCTTCGGGGAAGGGTTAGGGTTAGGGTTCGGGCTAGTGTTAGGGTTAGGGGACGGGGACGGTTTAGGGTCCAGGGGAGGGTACGACAACGCTTTAGGGGGAGCGTACGTGTGAGGGTGCGGGTTAGTGTTAGCGTACGGGTTAGGATTAGGGGACGGGTGAGGGTCAGGCTTCGGGGAAGGGTTAGGCTTAGGGTTCGGGCTAGGGTTAGGGTTAGGGGACGGGGACGGTTTAGGGTCCAGGGGAGGGTACGACAACGCTTTAGGGGAAGCGTATGTGTGAGGGCGCGGGTTAGTGTTAGCGTACGGGTTAGGATTAGGGGACGGGTGAGGGTCAGGCTTCGGGGAAGGGTTAGGGTTAGGGTTCGGGCTAGGGTTAGGGTTAGGGGACGGGGACGGTTTAGGGTCCAGGGGAGGGTACGACAACGCTTTAGGGGGAGCGTACGTGTGAGGGCGCGGGTTAGTGTTAGCGTACGGGTTAGGATTAGGGGACGGGGGAGTGTCAGGCTTCGGGGAAGGGTTAGGGTTAGGGTTCGGGCTAGGGTTAGCGTTAGGGGACGGGGACGGTTTAGGGTCCAGGGGAGGGTACGACAACGCTTTAGGGGGAGCGTACGTGTGAGGGCGCGGGTTAGTGTTAGCGTACGGGTTAGGATTAGGGGACGGGTGAGGGTCAGGCTTCGGGGAAGGGTTAGGGTTAGGGTTCGGGCTAGGGTTAGGGTTAGGGGACGGGGATGGTTTAGGGTCCAGGGGAGGGTACGACAACGCTTTAGGGGGAGCGTACGTGTGACGGCGCGGGTTAGTGTTAGCGTACGGGTTAGGATTAGGGGACGGGTGAGGGTCAGGCTTCGGGGAAGGGTTAGGGTTAGGGTTCGGGCTAGGGTTAGGGTTAGGGGACGGGGACGGTTTAGGGTCCAGGGGAGGGTACGACAACGCTTTAGGGGGAGCGTACGTGTGAGGGCGCGGGTTAGTGTTAGCGTACGGGTTAGGATTAGGGGACGGGTGAGGGTCAGGCTTCGGGGAAGGGTTAGGGTTAGGGTTCGGGCTAGGGTTAGGGTTAGGGGACGGGGACGGTTTAGGGTCCAGGGGAGGGTACGACAATGATTTAGGGGTAGCGTACGTGTGAGGGCGTGGGTTAGTGTTAGCGTACGGGTTAGGGTTAGGGGACGGTTGAGGGTCAGGCTTCGGGGAAGGGTTAGGGTTAGGGTTCGGGCTAGGGTTAGGGTTAGGGGACGGGGACGGTTTAGGGTCCAGGGGAGGGTACGACAACGCTTTAGGGGGAGCGTACGTGTGAGGGCGCGGGTTAGTGTTAGCGTACGGGTTAGGATTAGGGGACGGGTGAGGGTCAGGCTTCGGGGAAGGGTTAGGGTTAGGGTTCGGGCTAGGTTTAGGGTTAGGGGACGGGGACGGTTTAGGGTCCAGGGGAGGGTACGACAACGCTTTAGGGGGAGCGTACGTGTGAGGGCGCGGGTTAGTGTTAGCGTACGGTTTAGGATTAGGGGACGGGTGAGGGTCAGGCTTCGGGGGAGGGTTAGGGTTAGGGTTCGGGCTAGGGTTAGGGTTAGGGGACGGGGATGGTTTAGGGTCCAGGGGAGGGTACGACAACGCTTTAGGGGGAGCGTACGTGTGACGGCGCGGGTTAGTGTTAGCGTACGGGTTAGGATTAGGGGACGGGTGAGGGTCAGGCTTCGGGGAAGGGTTAGGGTTAGGGTTCGGGCTAGGGTTAGGGTTAGGGGACGGGGACGGTTTAGGGTCCAGGGGAGGGTACGACAACGCTTTAGGGGGAGCGTACGTGTCAGGGCGCGGGTTAGTGTTAGCGTACGGGTTAGGATTAGGGGACGGGTGAGGGTCAGGCTTCGGGGAAGGGTTAGGGTTAGGGTTCGGGCTAGGGTTAGGGTTAGGGGACGGGGATGGTTTAGGGTCCAGGGGAGGGTACGACAATGATTTAGGGGTAGCGTACGTGTGAGGGCGTGGGTTAGTGTTAGCGTACGGGTTAGGGTTAGGGGACGGTTGAGGGTCAGGCTTCGGGGAAGGGTTAGGTTTACGGTTCGGGCTAGGGTTAGGGTTAGGGGACGGGGACGGTTTAGGGTCCAGGGGAGGGTACGACAACGCTTTAAGGGGAGCGTACGTGTGAGGGCGCGGGTTAGTGTTAGCGTACGGGTTAGGATTAGGGGACGGGTGAGGGTCAGGCTTCGGGGAAGGGTTAGGGTTAGGGGTCGGGCTAGGGTTAGGGTTAGGGGACGGGGATGGTTTAGGGTCCAGGGGAGGGTACGACAACGCTTTAGGGGTAGCGTACGTGTGAGGGGGCGGGTTAGTGTTAGCGTACGGGTTAGGGTTAGCGGACGGTTGAGGGTCAGGCTTCGGGGAAGGGTTAGGTTAGGGTTCGGACTAGGGTTAGGGTTAGGGTACGGGGACGGTTTAGGGTCCAGGGGAGGGTACGACAACACTTTTGGTGGAGCGTACATGTGAGGGCGCGGGTTAGTGTTAGCGTACGGGTTAGGATTAGGGGACGGGTGAGGGTCAGGCTTCGGGGAAGGGTTAGGTTTAGGGTTCGGGGACGGTTTAGGGTCCAGGGGAGGGTACGACAACGCTTTAGGGGGATGGTACGTGTTAGGGCGCGGGATAGTGTTAGCGTACAGGTTAGGTTTAGAGGACGGGTGAGTGTCAAGCTTCGGGGAAGGGTTAGGGTTAGGGTTCGGGCTAGGGTTAGGGATAGGGGACGGGGACGGTTTAGGGTCCAGGGGAGGGTACGACAACGCTTTAGGGGGAGCATACGTGTGAGGGCGCGGGTTAGTGTTAGCGTACGGGTTAGGATTAGGGGACGGGTGAGGGTGAGGCTTCGGGGAAGTGTTAGGGTTAGGGTTCGGGCTAGGGTTAGGGTTAGGGTACGGGGACGGTTTAGGGTCCAGGGGAGGGTACGACAACGCTTTAGGGGGAGCGTATATGTGAGGGCGCGGGTTAGTGTTAGCGTACGGGTTAGGATCAGGGGACAGGTGAGTGTCAGGCTTTGGGGAAGGGTTAGGGTTAGGGTTCGGGCTAGGGTTAGGGTTAGGGGACGGGGACGGATTAGGGTCCAGGGGAGGGTACGACAACGCTTTAGGGGGAGCGTACGTGTGAGGGCGCGGGTTAGTGTTAGCGTACGGGTTAGGATTAGGGGACGGGTGAGGGTCAGGCTTCGGGGAAGGGTTAGGTTTAGGGTTCGGGCTAGGGTTAGGGTTAGGGGACGGGGACGGTTTAGGGTCCAGGGGAGGGTACGACAACGCTTTAGGGGGAGCGTACGTGTGAGGGTGCGGGTTAGTGTTAGCGTACGGGTTAGGATTAGGGGACGGGTGAGGGTCAGGCTTCGGGGAAGGGTTAGGCTTAGGGTTCGGGCTAGGGTTAGGGTTAGGGGACGGGGACGGTTTAGGGTCCAGGGGAGGGTACGACAACGCTTTAGGGGGAGCGTACGTGTGAGGTCGCGGGTTAGTGTTAGCGTACGGGTTAGGATTAGGGGACGGGTGAGGGTCAGGCTTCGGGGAAGGTTTAGGGTTAGGGTTCGGGCTAGGGTTAGGGTTAGGGGACGGTGACGGTTTAGGGTCCAGGGGAGGGTACGACAACGCTTTAGGGGGAGCGTACGTGTGAGGGCGCGGGTTAGTGTTAGCGTACGGGTTAGGATTAGGGGACGGGTGAGGGTCAGGCTTCGGGGAAGGGTTAGGCTTAGGGTTCGGGCTAGGGTTAGGGTTAGGGGACGGGGACGGTTTAGGGTCCAGGGGAGGGTACGACAACGCTTTAGGGGGAGCGTACGTGTGAGGGCGCGGGTTAGTGTTAGCGTACGGGTTAGGATTAGGGGACGGGTGAGGGTCAGGCTTCGGGGAAGGGTTAGGGTTAGGGTTCGGGCTAGGGTTAGCTTTAGGGGCCGGGGACGGTTTAGGGTCCAGGGGAGGGTACGACAACGCTTTAGGGGGAGCGTACGTGTGAGGGCGCGGGTTAGTGTTAGCGTACGTGTTAGTATTAGGGGACGGGTGAGGGTCAGGCTTCGGGGAAGGATTAGGTTTAGGGTTCGGGCTAGGGTTAGGGTTAGGGGACGGGGACGGTTTAGGGTCCAGGGTAGGTTACGACAACGCTTTAGGGGGAGCGTACGTGTGAGGGCGCGGGTTAGTGTTAGCGTACGGTTTAGGGTTAGGGGACGGGTGAGGGTCAGGCTTCGGGGAAGTGTTAGGTTTAGGGTTCGGGCTAGGGTTAGGGTTAGGGGACGGGGATGGTTTAGGGTCCAGGGGAGGGTACGACAACGCTTTAGGGGGAGCGTACGTGTGAGGGCGCGGGTTAGTGTTAGCGTACGGGTTAGGATTAGGGGACGGGTGAGGGTCAGGCTTCGGGGAAGGGTTAGGGTTAGTGTTCGGGCTAGGGTTAGGGTTAGGGGACGGGGATGGTTTAGGGTCCAGGGGAGGGTACGACAACGCTTTAGGGGGAGCGTACGTGTGAGGGCGCGGGTTAGTGTTAGCGTACGGGTTAGGATTAGGGGACGGGTGAGGGTCAGGCTTCGGGGAAGGGTTAGGGTTAGGGTTCGGGCTAGGGTTAGGGTTAGGGGACGGGGACGGTTTAGGGTCCAGGGGAGGGTACGACAACGCTTTAGGGGGAGCGTACGTGTGAGGGCGCGGGTTAGTGTTAGCGTACGGGTTAGGATTAGGGGACGGGTGAGGGTCAGGCTTCGGGGAAGGGTTAGGGTTAGGGTTCGGGCTAGGGTTAGGGTTAGGGGACGGGGACGGTTTAGGGTCCAGGGGAGGGTACGACAATGCTTTAGGGGGAGCGTACGTGTGTGGGCGCGGGTTAGTGTTAGCGTACGGGTTAGGATTAGGGGACGGGTGAGGGTCAGGCTTCGGGGAAGGGTTAGGCTTAGGGTTCGGGCTAGGGTTAGGGTTAGGTTTAGGGGACGGGGACGGTTTAGGGTCCAGGGGAGGGTATGACAACGCTTTAGGGGGAGCGTACGTGTGAGGGCGCGGGTTAGTGTTAGCCTACGGGTTAGGATTAGGGGACGGGTGAGGGTCAGGCTTCGGTGAAGGGTTAGGGTTAGGGTTCGGGCTAGGGTTAGGGTTAGGGGACGGGGACGGTTTAGGGTCCAGGGGAGGTTTCGACAACGCTTTAGGGGGAGCGTACGTGTGAGGGCGCGGGTTAGTGTTAGCGTTCGGTTTAGGGTTAGGGGACGGGTGAGGGTCAGGCTTCGGGGAAGTGTTAGGCTTAGGGTTCGGGCTAGGGTTAGGGTTAGGGGACGGGGACGGTTTAGGGTCCAGGGGAGGGTACGACAACGCTTTAGGGGGAGCGTACGTGTGAGGGCACGGGTTAGTGTTAGCGTACGGGTTCGGATTAGGGGACGGGTGAGGGTCAGGCTTCGGGGAAGGGTTAGGGTTAGGGTTCGGGCTAGGGTTAGGGTTAGGGGACGGGGACGGTTTAGGGTCCAGGGGAGGGTACGACAACGCTTTAGGGGGAGCGTACGTGTGAGAGCGCGGGTTAGTGTTAGCGTACGGGTTAGGATTAGGGGACGGGTGAGGGTCAGGCTTCGGGGAAGGGTTAGGGTTAGGGTTCGGGCTAGGGTTAGGGTTAGGGGACGGGGACGGTTTAGGGTCCAGGGGAGGGTACGACAACGCTTTAGGGGGAGCGTACGTGTGAGGGCGCGGGTTAGTGTTAGCGTACGGGTTAGGATTAGGGGACGGGTGAGGGTCAGGCTTCGGGGAAGGGTTAGGGTTAGGGTTCGGGCTAGGGTTAGGGTTAGGGGACGGGGATGGTTTAGGGTCCAGGGGAGGGTACGACAATGATTTAGGGGTAGCGTACGTGTGAGGGCGTGGGTTAGTGTTAGCGTACGGGTTAGGGTTAGGGGACGGTTGAGGGTCAGGCTTCGGGGAAGGGTTAGGTTTACGGTTCGGACTAGGGTTAGGGTTAGGGGACGGGGACGGTTTAGGGTCCAGGGGAGGGTACGACAACGCTTTAGGGGGAGCGTACGTGTGAGGGCGCGGGTTAGTGTTAGCGTACGGGTTAGGATTAGGGGACGGGTGAGGGTCAGGCTTCGGGGAAGGTTTAGGGTTAGGGTTCGGGCTAGGTTTAGGGTTAGGGGACGGGGACGGTTTAGGGTCCAGGGGAGGGTACGACAACGCTTTAGGGGGAGCGTACGTGTGAGGGCGCGGGTTAGTGTTAGCGTACGGGTTAGGATTAGGGGACGGGTGAGGGTCAGGCTTCGGGGAAGGGTTAGGGTTAGGGTTCGGGCTAGGGTTAGGGTTAGGGGACGGGGACGGTTTAGGGTCCAGGGGAGGGTACGACAACGCTTTAGGGGGAGCGTACGTGTGAGGGCGCGGGTTAGTGTTAGCGTACGGTTTAGGTTTAGGGGACGGTTGAGGGTCAGGCTTCGGGGAAGGGTTAGGTTTACGGTTCGGGCTAGGGTTAGGGTTAGGGGACGGGGACGGTTTAGGGTCCAGGGGAGGGTACGACAACGCTTTAAGGGGAGCGTACGTGTGAGGGCGCGGGTTAGTGTTAGCGTACGGGTTAGGATTAGGGGACGGGTGAGGGTCAGGCTTCGGGGAAGGGTTAGGGTTAGGGTTCGGGCTAGGTTTAGGGTTAGGGGACGGGGACAGTTTAGGGTCCAGGGGAGGGTACGACAATGCTTTAGGGGGAGCGTACGTGTGAGGGCGCGGGTTAGTGTTAGCGTACGGGTTAGGATTAGGGGACGGGTGAGGGTCAGGCTTCGGGGAAGGGTTAGGGTTAGGGTTCGGGCTAGGGTTAGGGTTAGGGGTCGGGGACGGTTTCGGGTCCAAGGGAAGGTACGACAACGCTTTAGGGGGAGCGTACGTGTGAGGGCGCGGGTTAGTGTTAGCGTACAGGTTAGGTTTAGCGGACGGGTGAGGGTCAAGCTTCGGGGAAGGGTTAAGGTTAGCGTTCGGGCTAGGGTTAGGGTTAGGGGACGAGGACGGTTTAGGGTGCAGGGGAGGGTACGACAACACTTTCGGGGGAGCGTAAGTGTGAGGGCGCGGGTTAGTGTTAGCGTACGGGTTAGGATTAGGGGACGGGTGAGGGTCAGGCTTCGGGGAAGTGTTAGGGTTAGGGTTCGGGCTAGGGTTAGGGGACGGGGACGGTTTAGGGTCCAGGGGAGGGTACGACAACGCTAAAGGGGGAGCGTACGCGTGAGGGCGCGGGTTAGTGTTAGCGTACGGGTTAGGATTAGGGGACGGGTGAGGGTCAGGCTTCGGGGAAGGGTTAGGGTTAGGGTTCGGGCTAGGGTTAGGGTTAGGGGACGGGGACGGTTTAGGGTCCAGGGGAGGGTACGACAACGCTTTAGGGAGAGCGTACGTGTGAGGGCGCGGGTTAGTGTTGGCGTACGGGTTAGGATTAGGGGTCGGGTGAGGGTCAGGCTTCGGGGAAGGGTTACGGTTAGGGTTCGGGCTAGGGTTAGGGTTAGGGGACGGGGACGGTTTAGGGTCCAGGGGAGGGTACGACAACGCTTTAGGGGGAGCGTACGTGTGAGGGCGCGGGTTAGTGTTAGCGTACGGGTTAGGATTAGGGGACGGGTGAGGGTCAGGCTTCGGAGAAGGGTTAGGGTTAGGGTTCGGGCTAGGGTTAGGGTTAGGGGTCGGGGACGGTTTAGGGTCCAGGGGAGGGTACGACAACGCTTTAGGGGGAGTGTACGTGTGAGGGCGCGGGTTAGTGTTAGCGTACAGGTTAGGTTTAGAGGACGGGTGAGGGTCAAGCTTCGGGGAAGGGTTAGGGTTAGCGTTCGGGCTAGGGTTAGGGTTAGGGGACGAGGACGGTTTAGGGTCCAGGGGAGGGTACGACAACGCTTTAGGGGGAGCGTACGTGTGAGGGCGCGGGTTAGTGTTAGCGTACGGGTTAGGATTAGGGGACGGGTGAGGGTCAGGCTTCGGGGAAGGGTTAGGGTTAGGGTTCGGGCTAGGGTTAGGGTTAGTGGACGGGGACGGTTTAGGGTCCAGGGGAGGGTACGACAACGCTTTAGGGGGAGCGTACATGTGAGGGCGCGGGTTAGTGTTAGCGTACGTGTTCGGATTAGGGGATGGGTGAGGGTCAGGCTTCGGGGAAGGGTTAGGGTTAGGGTTCGGGCTAGGGTTAGGGTTAGGGGACGGGGACGGTTTAGGGTCCAGGGGAGGGTACGACAACGCTTTAGGGGGAGCGTACGTGTGAGGGCGCGGGTTAGTGTTAGCGTACGGGTTAGGATTAGGGGACGGGTGAGGGTCAGGCTTCGGGAAAGGGTTAGGGTTAGGGTTCGGGCTAGGGTTAGGGTTAGGGGACGGGGACGGTTTAGGGTCCAGGGGAGGGTACGACAACGCTTTAGGGGGAGCGTACGTGTGAGGGCGCGGGTTAGTGTTAGCGTACGGGTTAGGATTAGGGGACGGGTGAGGGTCAGGCTTCGGGGAATGGTTAGGGTTAGGGTTCGGGCTAGGGTTAGGGTTAGGGGACGGGGATGGTTTAGGGTCCAGGGGAGGGTACGACAACGCTTTAGGGGGAGCGTACGTGTGAGGGCGCGGGTTAGTGTTAGCGTATGGGTTAGGATTAGGGGACGGGTGAGGGTCAGGCTTCGGGGAAGGGTTAGGGTTAGGGTTCGGGCTAGGGTTAGGGTTAGGGGACGGGGACGGTTTAGGGTCCAGGGGAGGGTACGACAACGCTTTAGGGGGAGCGTACGTGTGAGGGCGCGGGTTAGTGTTAGCGTACGGGTTAGGATTAGGGGACGGGTGAGGGTCAGGCTTCGGGGAAGGTTTAGGGTTAGGGTTCGGGCTAGGTTTAGGGTTAGGGGACGGGGACGGTTTAGGGTCCAGGGGAGGGTACGACAACGCTTTAGGGGGAGCGTACGTGTGAGGGCGCGGGTTAGTGTTAGCGTACGGGTTAGGATTAGGGGACGGGTGAGGGTCAGGCTTCGGGGAAGGGTTAGGGTTAGGGTTCGGGCTAGGGTTAGGGTTAGGGGACGGGGACGGTTTAGGGTCCAGGGGAGGGTACGACAACGCTTTAGGGGGAGCGTACGTGTGAGGGCGCGGGTTAGTGTTAGCGTACGGGTTAGGATTAGGGGACGGGTGAGGGTCAGGCTTCGGGAAAGGGTTAGGGTTAGGGTTCGGGCTAGGGTTAGGGTTAGGGGACGGGGACGATTTAGGGTCCAGGGGAGGGTACGACAACGCTTTAGGGGGAGCGTACGTGTGAGGGCGCGGGTTAGTGTTAGCGTACGGGTTAGGATTAGGGGACAGGTGAGGGTCAGGCTTCGGGGAAGGGTTAGGGTTAGGGTTCGGGCTAGGGTTAGGGTTAGGGGACGGGGACGGTTTAGGGTCCAGGGGAGGGTACGACAACGCTTTAGGGGGAGCGTACGTGTGAGGGCGCGGGTTAGTGTTAGCGTACGGGTTAGGATTAGGGGACGGGTGAGGGTCAGGCTTCGGGGAAGGGTTAGGGTTAGGGTTCGGGCTAGGGTTAGGGTTAGGGGACGGGGATGGTTTAGGGTCCAGGGGAGGGTACGACAACGCTTTAGGGGGAGCGTACGTGTGACGGCGCGGGTTAGTGTTAGCGTACGGGTTAGGATTAGGGGACGGGGGAGGGTCAGGCTTCGGGGAAGTGTTAGGGTTAGGGTTCGGGCTAGGGTTAGGGTTAGGGGACGGGGACGGTTTAGGGTCCAGGGGAGGGTACGACAACGCTTTAGGGGGAGCGTACGTGTGAGGGCGCGGGTTAGTGTTAGCGTACGGGTTAGGATTAGGGGACGGGTGAGGGTCAGGCTTCGGGGAAGGGTTAGGGTTAGGGTTCGGGCTAGGGTTAGGGTTAGGGGACGGGGATGGTTTAGGGTCCAGGGGAGGGTACGACAATGATTTAGGGGTAGCGTACGTGTGAGGGCGTGGGTTAGTGTTAGCGTACGGTTTAGGGTTAGGGGACGGTTGAGGGTCAGGCTTCGGGGAAGGGTTAGGTTTACGGTTCGGGCTAGGGTTAGGGTTAGGGGACGGGGACGGTTTAGGGTCCAGGGGAGGGTACGACAACGCTTTAAGGGGAGCGTACGTGTGAGGGCGCGGGTTAGTGTTAGCGTACGGGTTAGGATTAGGGGACGGGTGAGGGTCAGGCTTCGGGGAAGGGTTAGGGTTAGGGTTCGGGCTAGGTTTAGGGTTAGGGGACGGGGACAGTTTAGGGTCGAGGGGAGGGTACGACAATGCTTTAGGGGGAGCGTACGTGTGAGGGCGCGGGTTAGTGTTAGCGTACGGGTTAGGATTAGGGGACGGGTGAGGGTCAGGCTTCGGGGAAGGGTTAGGGTTAGGGTTCGGGCTAGGGTTAGGGTTAGGGGTCGGGGACGGTTTAGGGTCCAGGGGAGGGTACGACAACGCTTTAGGGGGAGCGTACGTGTGAGGGCGCGGGTTAGTGTTAGCGTACAGGTTAGGTTTAGCGGACGGGTGAGGGTCAAGCTTCGGGGAAGGGTTAAGGTTAGCGTTCGGGCTAGGGTTAGGGTTAGGGGACGAGGACGGTTAAGGGTCCAGGGGAGGGTACGACAACACTTTAGGGGGAGCGTAAGTGTGAGGGCGCGGGTTAGTGTTAGCGTACGGGTTAGGATTAGGGGACGGGTGAGGATCAGGCTTCGGGGAAGTGTTAGGGTTAGGGTTCGGGCTAGGGTTAGGGGACGGGGACGGTTTAGGGTCCAGGGGAGGGTACGACAACGCTAAAGGGGGAGCGTACGCGTGAGGGCGCGGGTTAGTGTTAGCGTACGGGTTAGGATTAGGGGACGGGAGAGGGTCAGGCTTCGGGGAAGGGTTAGGGTTAGGGTTCGGGCTAGGGTTAGGGTTAGGGGACGGGGACGGTTTAGGGTCCAGGGGAGGGTACGACAACGCTTTAGGGAGAGCGTACGTGTGAGGGCGCGGGTTAGTGTTGGCGTACGGGTTAGGATTAGGGGTCGGGTGAGGGTCAGGCTTCGGGGAAGGGTTACGGTTAGGGTTCGGGCTAGGGTTAGGGTTAGGGGACGGGGACGGTTTAGGGTCCAGGGGAGGGTACGACAACGCTTTAGGGGGAGCGTACGTGTGAGGGCGCGGGTTAGTGTTAGCGTACGGGTTAGGATTAGGGGACGGGTGAGGGTCAGGCTTCGGAGAAGGGTTAGGTTAAGGGTTCCGGCTAGTGTTAGGGTTAGGGGACGGGGACGGTTTAGGGTCCAGGGGAGGGTATGACAACGCTTTAGGGGGAGCGGACGTGTGAAGGCGCGGGTTAGTGTTAGCGTACGGTTTAGGGTTAGGGGACGGGTGAGGGTCAGGCTTCGGGGAAGGGTTAGGGTTAGGGTTCGGGCTAGGGTTAGGGTTAGGGGACGGGGACGGTTTAGGGTCCAGGGGAGGGTACGACAACGCTTTAGGGGGAGCGTACATGTGAGGGCGCGGGTTAGTGTTAGCGTACAGGTTAGGTTTAGCGGACGGGTGAGGGTCAAGCTTCGGGGAAGGGTTAGGGTTAGGGTTCGGGCTAGGGTTAGGGTTAGGGGACGAGGACGGTTTAGGGTCCAGGGGAGGGTACGACAACGCTTTAGGGGGAGCGTACGTGTGAGGGCGCGGGTTAGTGTTAGCGTACGGGTTAGGATTAGGGGACGGGTGACGGTCAGGCTTCGGGGAAGGGTTAGGGTTAGGATTCGGGCTAGGGTTAGGGTTAGGGGACGGGGACGGTTTAGGGTCCAGGGGAGGGTACGACAACGCTTTAGGGGGAGCGTACATGTGAGGGCGCGGGTTAGTGTTAGCGTACGTGTTCGGATTAGGGGACGGGTGAGGGTCAGGCTTCGGGAAAGGGTTAGGGTTAGGGTTCGGGCTAGGGTTAGGGTTAGGGGACGGGGACGGTTTAGGGTCCAGGGGAGGGTACGACAACGCTTTAGGGGGAGCGTACGTGTGAGGGCGCGGGTTAGTGTTAGCGTACGGGTTAGGATTAGGGGACGGGTGAGGGTCAGGCTTCGGGGAATGGTTAGGTTTAGGGTTCGGGCTAGGGTTAGGGTTAGGGGACGGGGATGGTTTAGGGTCCAGGGGAGGGTACGACAACGCTTTAGGGGGAGCGTACGTGTGAGGGCGCGGGTTAGTGTTAGCGTACGGGTTAGGATTAGGGGACGGGTGAGGGTCAGGCTTCGGGGAAGGGTTAGGGTTAGGGTTCGGGCTAGGGTTAGGGTTAGGGGTCGGGGACGGATTAGGGTCCAGGGGAGGGTACGACAACACTTTAGGGGGAGCGTACGTGTGAGGGCGCGGGTTAGTGTTAGCGTACAGGTTAGGTTTAGCGGACGGGTGAGGGTCAAGCTTCGGGGAAGGGTTAAGGTTAGCGTTCGGGCTAGGGTTAGGGTTAGGGGACGAGGACGGTTTAGGGTCCAGGGGAGGGTACGACAACGCTTTAGGGGGAGCGTACGTGTGAGGACGCGGGTTAGTGTTAGCGTACGGGTTAGGATTAGGGGACGGGTGAGGGTCAGGCTTCGGGGAAGTGTTAGGGTTAGGGTTCGGGCTAGGGTTAGGGTTAGGGGACGGGGACTGTTTAGGGTCCAGGGGAGGTTACGACAACGCTAAAGGGGGAGCGTACGCGTGAGGGCGCGGGTTAGTGTTAGCGTACGGGTTAGGATTAGGGGACGGGTGAGGGTCAGGCTTCGGGGAAGGGTTAGGGTTAGGGTTCGGGCTAGGGTTAGGGTTAGGGGACGGGGACGGTTTAGGGTCCAGGGGAGGGTACGACAACGCTTTAGGGGGAGCGTACGTGTGAGGGCGCAGGTTAGTGTTAGCGTACGGGTTAGGATTATGGGACGGGTGAGGGTCAGGCTTCGGGGAAGGGTTAGGGTTAGGGTTCGGGCTAGGGTTAGGGTTAGGGGACGGGGACGGTTTAGGGTCCAGGGGAGGGTACGACAACGCTTTAGGGGGAGCGTACGTGTGAGGGCACGGGTTAGTGTTAGCGTACGGGTTAGGATTAGAGGACGGGTGAGGGTCAGGCTTCGGGGAAGGGTTAGGTTAAGGGTTCGGGCTAGTGTTAGGGTTAGGGGACGGGGACGGTTTAGGGTCCAGGGGAGGGTATGACAACGCTTTAGGGGGAGCGGACGTGTGAAGGCGCGGGTTAGTGTTAGCGTACGGTTTAGGGTTAGGAGACGGGTGAGGGTCAGGCTTCGGGGAAGGGTTAGGGTTAGGGTTCGGGCTAGGGTTAGGGTTAGGGGACGGGGACGGTTTAGGGTCCAGGGGAGGGTACGACAACGCTTTAGGGGGAGCGTACATGTGAGGGCGCGGGTTAGTGTTAGCGTACGGGTTCGGATTAGGGGACGGGTGAGGGTCAGGCTTCGGGGAAGGGTTAGGGTTAGGGTTCGGGCTAGGGTTAGGGTTAGGGGACGGGGACGGTTTAGGGTCCAGGGGAGGGTACGACAACGCTTTAGGGGGAGCGTACGTGTGAGGGCGCGGGTTAGTGTTAGCGTACGGGTTAGGATTAGGGGATGGGTGAGGGTCAGTCTTCGGGGAAGGGTTAGGGTTAGCATTCGGGCTAGGGTTAGGGTTAGGGGACGGGGACGGTTTAGGGTCCAGGGGAGGGTACGACAACGCTTTAGGGGGAGTGTACGTGTGAGGGCGCGGGTTAGTGTTAGCGTACGGTTTAGGGTTAGGGGACGGGTGAGGGTCAGGCTTCGGGGAAGGGTTAGGGTTAGGGTTCGGGCTAGGGTTAGGGTTAGGGGACGGGGACGGTTTAGGGTCCAGGGGAGTGTACGACAACGCTTTAGGGGGATCGTACATGTGAGGGCGCGGGTTAGTGTTAGCGTACGGGTTCGGATTAGGGGACGGGTGAGGGTCAGGCTTCGGGGAAGGGTTAGGGTTATGGTTCGGGCTAGGGTTAGGGTTAGGGGACGGGGACGGTTTAGGGTCCAGGGGAGGGTACGACAACGCTTTAGGGGGAGCCTACCTGCGAGGGCGCGGGTTAGTGTTAGCGTTCGGGTTAGGATTAAGGGACGGGTGAGGGTCAGGCTTCGGGGAAGGTTTAGGGTTAGGGTTCGGGCTAGGGTTAGGGTTAGGGGACGGGGACGGTTTAGGGTCCAGGGGAGGGTACGACAACGCTTTAGGGGGAGCGTACGTGTGAGGGCGCGGGTTAGTGTTAGCGTACGGGTTAGGATTAGAGGACGGGTGAGGGTCAGGCTTCGGGGAAGGGTTAGGTTAAGGGTTCGGGCTAGGGTTAGGGTTAGGGGACGGGGACGGTTTAGGGTCCAGGGGAGGGTACGACAACGCTTTAGGGGGAGTGTACGTGTGAGGGCGCGGGTTAGTGTTAGCGTACGGTTTAGGGTTAGGGGACGGGTGAGGGTCAGGCTTCGGGGAAGGGTTAGGGTTAGGGTTCGGGCTAGGGTTAGGGTTAGGGGACGGGGACGGTTTAGGGTCCAGGGGAGGGTACGACAACGCTTTAGGGGGATCGTACATGTGAGGGCGCGGGTTAGTGTTAGCGTACGGGTTCGGATTAGGGGACGGGTGAGGGTCAGGCTTCGGGGAAGGGTTAGGGTTATGGTTCGGGCTAGGGTTAGGGTTAGGGGACGGGGACGGTTTAGGGTCCAGGGGAGGGTACGACAACGCTTTAGGGGGAGCGTACGTGTGAGGGCGCGGGTTATTGTTAGCGTACGGGTTAGGATTAGGGGACGGGTGAGGGTCAGGCTTCGGGGAAGGGTTAGGGTTAGGGTTCGGGCTAGGGTTAGGGTTATGGTACGGGGACGGTTTAGGGTCCAGGGGAGGGTACGAGAACGCTTTAGGGGGAGCGTACGTGTGAGGGCGCAGGTTAGTGTAAGCGTACGGGTTAGGATTAGGGGACGGGTGAGGGTCAGGCTTCGGGGAAGGGTTAGGGTTAGCGTTCGGGCTAGGGTTAGTGTTAGGGGACTGAGACGGTTTAGGGTCCAAGGGAGGGTACGACAACGCTTTAGGGGGAGCGGACGTGTGAGGGGGCGGGTTTGTGTTGGCGTACGGGTTAGTATAAGGGGACGGGTGAGGGTCAGGCTTCGTGAAGGGTTAGGTTTAGGGTTCGGGCTAGGGTTAGGTTTAGGGGACGGGGACGGTTTAGGGTCCAGGGGAGGGTACGACAACGCTTTAGGGGGAGCGTACGTGTGAGGGCGCGGGTTAGTGTTAGCGTACGGGTTAGGATTAGGGGACGTGTGAGGGTCAGGCTTCGGGGAAGGGTTAGGTTTAGGGTTCGGGCTAGGGTTAGGGTTAGGGGACGGGGACGGTTTAGGGTCAAGGGGAGGGTACGACAACGCTTTAGGGGGAGCGTACGTGTGAGGGCGCGGGTTAGTGTTAGCGTACGGGTTAGGATTAAGTGACGGGTGAGGGTCAGGCTTCGGGGAAGGGTTAGGGTTAGGGTTCGGGCTAGGGTTAGGGTTAGGGGACGGGGACGGTTTAGGGTCCAGGGGAGGGTACGACAACGCTTTAGGGGGAGCGTACGTGTGAGGGCGCGGGTTAGTGTTAGCGTACGGGTTAGGATTAAGGGACGGGTGAGGGTCAGGCTTCGGGGAAGGGTTAGGGTTAGGGTTCAGGCTAGGGTTAGGGTTAGGGGACGGGTTAGGGTTAGGGTTAGGGTTAGGGTTAGGGTTAGGGTTAGGGTTAGGGTACGGGGATGGTTTAGGGTCCAGGGGAGGGTACGACAATGATTTAGGGGTAGCGTACGTGTGAGGGCGTGGGTTAGTGTTAGCGTACGGGTTAGGGTTAGGGGACGGTTGAGGGTCAGGCTTCGGGGAAGGGTTAGGGTTACAGTTCGGGCTAGCGTTAGGGTTAGGGGACGGGGACGGTTTAGGGTACAGGGGAGGGTACGACAACGCTTTAGGGGGAGCGTACGTGTGAGGGCGCGGGTTAGTGTTAGCGTACGGGTTAGGATTAGGGGACGGGTGAGGGTCAGGCTTCGGGGAAGGGTTAGGGTTAGGGTTCGGGCTAGGGTTAGGGTTAGGGGTCGGGGACGGTTTAGGGTCCAGGGGAGGGTACGACAACACTTTAGGGGGAGCGTACGTGTGAGGGCGCGGGTTAGTGTTAGCGTACAGGTTAGGTTTAGCGGACGGGTGAGGGTCAAGCTTCGGGGAAGGGTTAAGGTTAGCGTTCGGGCTAGGGTTAGGGTTAGGGGACGAGGACGGTTTAGGGTCCAGGGGAGGGTACGACAACGCTTTAGGGGGAGCGTACGTGTGAGGACGCGGGTTAGTGTTAGCGTACGGGTTAGGATTAGGGGACGGGTGAGGGTCAGGCTTCGGGGAAGTGTTAGGGTTAGGGTTCGGGCTAGGGTTAGGGTTAGGGGACGGGGACTGTTTAGGGTCCAGGGGAGGTTACGACAACGCTAAAGGGGGAGCGTACGCGTGAGGGCGCGGTTAGTGTTAGCGTACGGGTTAGGATTAGGGGACGGGTGAGGGTCAGGCTTCGGGGAAGGGTTAGGGTTAGGGTTCGGGCTAGGGTTAGGGTTAGGGGACGGGGACGGTTTAGGGTCCAGGGGAGGGTACGACAACGCTTTAGGGGGAGCGTACGTGTGAGGGCGCGGGTTAGTGTTAGCGTACGGGTTAGGATTAGAGGACGGGTGAGGGTCAGGCTTCGGGGAAGGGTTAGGTTAAGGGTTCGTGCTAGGGTTAGGGCTAGGGGACGGGGACGGTTTAGGGTCCAGGGGAGGGTACGACAACGCTTTAGGGGGAGTGTACGTGTGAGGGCGCGGGTTAGTGTTAGCGTACGGTTTAGGGTTAGGGGACGGGTGAGGGTCAGGCTTCGGGGAAGGGTTAGGGTTAGGGTTCGGGCTAGGGTTAGGGTTAGGGGACGGGGACGGTTTAGGGTCCAGGGGAGGGTACGACAACGCTTTAGGGGGATCGTACATGTGAGGGCGCGGGTTAGTGTTAGCGTACGGGTTCGGATTAGGGGACGGGTGAGGGTCAGGCTTCGGGGAAGGGTTAGGGTTATGGTTCGGGCTAGGGTTAGGGTTAGGGGACGGGGACGGTTTAGGGTCCAGGGGAGGGTACGACAACGCTTTAGGGGGAGCGTACGTGTGAGGGCGCGGGTTATTGTTAGCGTACGGGTTAGGATTAGGGGACGGGTGAGGGTCAGGCTTCGGGGAAGGGTTAGGGTTAGGGTTCGGGCTAGGGTTAGGGTTATGGTACGGGGACGGTTTAGGGTCCAGGGGAGGGTACGAGAACGCTTTAGGGGGAGCGTACGTGTGAGGGCGCAGGTTAGTGTAAGCGTACGGGTTAGGATTAGGGGACGGGTGAGGGTCAGGCTTCGGGGAAGGGTTAGGGTTAGCGTTCGGGCTAGGGTTAGTGTTAGGGGACGGAGACGGTTTAGGGTCCAAGTGAGGGTACGACAACGCTTTAGGGGGAGCGTACGTGTGAGGGCGCGGGTTTGTGTTGGCGTACGGGTTAGTATAAGGGGACGGGTGAGGGTCAGTCTTCGTGAAGGGTTAGGTTTAGGGTTCGGGCTAGGGTTAGGTTTAGGGGACGGGGACGGTTTAGGGTCCAGGGGAGGGTACGACAACGCTTTAGGGGGAGCGTACGTGTGAGGGCGCGGGTTAGTGTTAGCGTACGGGTTAGGATTAGGGGACGTGTGAGGGTCAGGCTTCGGGGAAGGGTTAGGTTTAGGGTTCGGGCTAGGGTTAGGGTTAGGGGACGGGGACGGTTTAGGGTCAAGGGGAGGGTACGACAACGCTTTAGGGGGAGCGTACGTGTGAGGGCGCGGGTTAGTGTTAGCGTACGGGTTAGGATTAAGTGACGGGTGAGGGTCAGGCTTCGGGGAAGGGTTAGGGTTAGGGTTCGGGCTAGGGTTAGGGTTAGGGGACGGGGACGGTTTAGGGTCCAGGGGAGGGTACGACAACGCTTTAGGGGGAGCGTACGTGTGAGGGCGCGGGTTAGTGTTAGCGTACGGGTTAGGATTAAGGGACGGGTGAGGGTCAGGCTTCGGGGAAGGGTTAGGGTTAGGGTTCAGGCTAGGGTTAGGGTTAGGGGACGGGTTAGGGTTAGGGTTAGGTTTAGGGTTAGGGTTAGGGTTAGGGTTAGGGTTAGGGTACGGGGATGGTTTAGGGTCCAGGGGAGGGTACGACAATGATTTAGGGGTAGCGTACGTGTGAGGGCGTGGGTTAGTGTTAGCGTACGGGTTAGGGTTAGGGGACGGTTGAGGGTCAGGCTTCGGGGAAGGGTTAGGGTTACAGTTCGGGCTAGGGTTAGGGTTAGGGGACGGGGACGGTTTAGGGTACAGGGGAGGGTACGACAACGCTTTAGGGGGAGCGTACGTGTGAGGGCGCGGGTTAGTGTTAGCGTACGGGTTAGGATTAGGGGACGGGTGAGGGTCAGGCTTCGGGGAAGGGTTAGGGTTAGGGTTCGGGCTAGGGTTAGGGTTAGGGGTCGGGGACGGTTTAGGGTCCAGGGGAGGGTACGACAACACTTTAGGGGGAGCGTACGTGTGAGGGCGCGGGTTAGTGTTAGCGTACAGGTTAGGTTTAGCGGACGGGTGAGGGTCAAGCTTCGGGGAAGGGTTAAGGTTAGCGTTCGGGCTAGGGTTAGGGTTAGGGGACGAGGACGGTTTAGGGTCCAGGGGAGGGTACGACAACGCTTTAGGGGGAGCGTACGTGTGAGGACGCGGGTTAGTGTTAGCGTACGGGTTAGGATTAGGGGACGGGTGAGGGTCAGGCTTCGGGGAAGTGTTAGGGTTAGGGTTCGGGCTAGGGTTAGGGTTAGGGGACGGGGACTGTTTAGGGTCCAGGGGAGGTTACGACAACGCTAAAGGGGGAGCGTACGCGTGAGGGCGCGGGTTAGTGTTAGCGTACGGGTTAGGATTAGGGGACGGGTGAGGGTCAGGCTTCGGGGAAGGGTTAGGGTTAGGGTTCGGGCTAGGGTTAGGGTTAGGGGACGGGGACGGTTTAGGGTCCAGGGGAGGGTACGACAACGCTTTAGGGGGAGCGTACGTGTGAGGGCGCAGGTTAGTGTTAGCGTACGGGTTAGGATTATGGGACGGGTGAGGGTCAGGCTTCGGGGAAGGGTTAGGGTTAGGGTTCGGGCTAGGGTTAGGGTTAGGGGACGGGGACGGTTTAGGGTCCAGGGGAGGGTACGACAACGCTTTAGGGGGAGCGTACGTGTGAGGGCACGGGTTAGTGTTAGCGTACGGGTTAGGATTAGAGGACGGGTGAGGGTCAGGCTTCGGGGAAGGGTTAGGTTAAGGGTTCGGGCTAGTGTTAGGGTTAGGGGACGGGGACGGTTTAGGGTCCAGGGGAGGGTATGACAACGCTTTAGGGGGAGCGGACGTGTGAAGGCGCGGGTTAGTGTTAGCGTACGGTTTAGGGTTAGGAGACGGGTGAGGGTCAGGCTTCGGGGAAGAGTTAGGGTTAGGGTTCGGGCTAGGGTTAGGGTTAGGGGACGGGGACGGTTTAGGGTCCAGGGGAGGGTACGACAACGCTTTAGGGGGAGCGTACATGTGAGGGCGCGGGTTAGTGTTAGCGTACGGGTTCGGATTAGGGGACGGGTGAGGGTCAGGCTTCGGGGAAGGGTTAGGGTTAGGGTTCGGGCTAGGGTTAGGGTTAGGGGACGGGGACGGTTTAGGGTCCAGGGGAGGGTACGACAACGCTTTAGGGGGAGCGTACGTGTGAGGGCGCGGGTTAGTGTTAGCGTACGGGTTAGGATTAGGGGATGGGTGAGGGTCAGTCTTCGGGGAAGGGTTAGGGTTAGGGTTCGGGCTAGGGTTAGGGTTAGGGGACGGGGACGGTTTAGGGTCCAGGAGAGGGTACGACAACGCTTTAGGGGGAGCCTACCTGAGAGGGCGCGGGTTAGTGTTAGCGTTCGGGTTAGGATTAAGGGACGGGTGAGGGTCAGGCTTCGGGGAAGGTTTAGGGTTAGGGTTCGGGCTAGGGTTAGGGTTAGGGGACGGGGACGGTTTAGGGTCCAGGGGAGGGTACGACAACGCTTTAGGGGGAGCGTACGTGTGAGGGCGCGGGTTAGTGTTAGCGTACGGGTTAGGATTAGGGGACGGGTGAGGGTCAGGCTTCGGGGAAGGGTTAGGGTTAGGGTTCGGGCTAGGGTTAGGGTTAGGGGTCGGGGACGGTTTAGGGTCCAGGGGAGGGTACGACAACACTTTAGGGGGAGCGTACGTGTGAGGGCGCGGGTTAGTGTTAGCGTACAGGTTAGGTTTAGCGGACGGGTGAGGGTCAAGCTTCGGGGAAGGGTTAAGGTTAGCGTTCGGGCTAGGGTTAGGGTTAGGGGACGAGGACGGTTTAGGGTCCAGGGGAGGGTACGACAACGCTTTAGGGGGAGCGTACGTGTGAGGACGCGGGTTAGTGTTAGCGTACGGGTTAGGATTAGGGGACGGGTGAGGGTCAGGCTTCGGGGAAGTGTTAGGGTTAGGGTTCGGGCTAGGGTTAGGGTTAGGGGACGGGGACTGTTTAGGGTCCAGGGGAGGTTACGACAACGCTAAAGGGGGAGCGTACGCGTGAGGGCGCGGGTTAGTGTTAGCGTACGGGTTAGGATTAGGGGACGGGTGAGGGTCAGGCTTCGGGGAAGGGTTAGGGTTAGGGTTCGGGCTAGGGTTAGGGTTAGGGGACGGGGACGGTTTAGGGTCCAGGGGAGGGTACGACAACGCTTTAGGGGGAGCGTACGTGTGAGGGCGCAGGTTAGTGTTAGCGTACGGGTTAGGATTATGGGACGGGTGAGGGTCAGGCTTCGGGGAAGGGTTAGGGTTAGGGTTCGGGCTAGGGTTAGGGTTAGGGGACGGGGACGGTTTAGGGTCCAGGGGAGGGTACGACAACGCTTTAGGGGGAGCGTACGTGTGAGGGCGCGGGTTAGTGTTAGCGTACGGGTTAGGATTAGAGGACGGGTGAGGGTCAGGCTTCGGGGAAGGGTTAGGTTAAGGGTTCGGGCTAGGGTTAGGGTTAGGGGACGGGGACGGTTTAGGGTCCAGGGGAGGGTACGACAACGCTTTAGGGGGAGTGTACGTGTGAGGGCGCGGGTTAGTGTTAGCGTACGGTTTAGGGTTAGGGGACGGGTGAGGGTCAGGCTTCGGGGAAGGGTTAGGGTTAGGGTTCGGGCTAGGGTTAGGGTTAGGGGACGGGGATGGTTTAGGGTCCAGGGGAGGATACGACAACGCTTTAGGGGGATCGTACATGTGAGGGCGCGGGTTAGTGTTAGCGTACGGGTTCGGATTAGGGGACGGGTGAGGGTCAGGCTTCGGGGAAGGGTTAGGGTTATGGTTCGGGCTAGGGTTAGGGTTAGGGGACGGGGACGGTTTAGGGTCCAGGGGAGGGTACGACAACGCTTTAGGGGGAGCGTACGTGTGAGGGCGCGGGTTAGTGTTAGCGTACGGGTTAGGATTAAGGGACGGGTGAGGGTCAGGCTTCGGGGAAGGGTTAGGGTTAGGGTTCAGGCTAGGGTTAGGGTTAGGGGACGGGGACGGCTTAGGGTCCAGGGGAGGGTACGACAACGCTTTAGGGGGAGCGTACGTGTGAGGGCGCGGGTTAGTGTTAGCGTAAGGGTTAGGTTTAGAGGACGGGTGAGGGTCAGGCTTCGGGGAAGGGTTAGGTTAAGGGTTCGGGCTAGGGTTAGGGTTAGGGGACGGGGACGGTTTAGGGTCCAGGGGAGGGTACGACAACGCTTTAGGGGGAGCGTACGTGTGAGGGCGCGGGTTAGTGTTAGCGTACGGTTTAGGGTTAGCGGATGGGTGAGGGTCAGGCTTCGGGGAAGGGTTAGGGTTAGGGTTCGGGCTAGGGTTAGGGTTAGGGGACGGGGACGGTTTAGGGTCCAGGGGAGGGTACGACAACGCTTTAGGGGGAGCGTACGTGTGAGGGCGCGGGTTAGTGTTAGCGTACGGTTTAGGGTTAGGGGACGGGTGAGGGTCAGGCTTCGGGGGAGGGGTAGGGTTAGGGTTCGGGCTAGGGTTAGGGTTAGGGGACGGGGACGGTTTAGGGTCCAGGGGAGGGTACGACAACCCTTTAGGGGGAGCGTACATGTGAGGGCGCGGGTTAGTGTTAGCGTACGGGTTCGGATTAGGGGACAGGTGAGGGTCAGGCTTCGGGGAAGGGTTAGGGTTAGGGTTCGGGCTAGGGTTAGGGTTAGGGGACGGGGACGGTTTAGGGTCCAGGGGAGGGTACGACAACGCTTTAGGGGGAGCGTACGTGTGAGGGCGCGTTAGTGTTAGCGTACGGGTTAGGATTAGGGGACGGGTGAGGGTCAGGCTTCGGGGAAGGTTTAGGGTTAGTGTTCGGGCTAGGGTTAGGGTTATGGGACGGGGATGGCTTAGGGTCCAGGGGAGGGTACGAGAACGCTTTAGGGGGAGCGTACGTGTGAGGGCGCAGGTTAGTGTAAGCGTACGGGTTAGGATTAGGGGACGGGTGAGGGTCAGGCTTCGGGGAAGTGTTAGGGTTAGCGTTCGGGCTAGGGTTAGGGTTAGGGGACGGGGACGGTTTAGGGTCCAAGGGAGGGTACGACAACGCTTTAGGGGGAGCGTACGTGTGAGGGCGCGGGTTTGTGTTGGCGTACGGGTTAGTATAAGGGGACAGGTGAGGGTCAGGCTTCAGGAAGGGTTAGGTTTAGGGTTCGGGCTAGGGTTAGGGTTAGGGGACGGGGACGGTTTAGGGTCCAGGGGAGGGTACGACAACGCTTTATGGGGCGCGTACGTGTGAGGGCGCGGGTTAGTGTTAGCGTACGGGTTAGGATTAGGGGACGTGTGAGGGTCAGGCTTCGGAGAAGTTTTAGGTTTAGGGTTTGGGCTAGGGTTAGGGTTAGGGGACGGGGACGGTTTAGGGTCCAGGGGAGGGTACGACAACGCTTTAGGGGGAGCGTACGTGTGAGGGCGCGGGTTAGTGTTAGCGTACGGGTTAGGATTAGGGGACGGGTGAGGGTCAGGCTTCGGGGAAGTGTTAGGGTTAGGGTTCGGGCTTGGGTTAGGGTTAGGGGACGGGGACGGTTTATGGTCCAGGGGAGGGTACGACAACGCTTTAGGGGGAGCGTACGTGTGAGGGCGCGGGTTAGTGTTAGCGTACGGGTTAGAATTAGGGGACGGGTGAGGGTCAGGCTTCGGGGAAGGGTTAGGGTTAGGGTTCGGACTAGGGTTAGGGTTAGGGGACGGGGACGGTTTAGGGTCCAGGGGAGGGTACTACAACACTTAATGGGGAGCGTATGCATGAGGGCGCGGGTTAGTGTTAGCGTACGGGTTAGGATTAGGGGACGGGTGAGGGTCAGGCTTCGGGGAAGGGTTAGGGTTAGGGTTCGGGCTAGGGTTAGGGTTAGCGGACGGGGACGGTTTAGGGTCCAGGGGAGGGTACGACAACGCTTTAGGGGGAGCGTACGTGTGAGGGCGCGGGTTAGTGTTAGCGTACGGGTTAGGATTAGGGGACGGGTGAGGGTCAGGCTTCGGGGAAGGGTTAGGGTTAGGGTTCGGGCTAGGGTTACGGTTAGGTGACGGGGACGGTTTAGGGTCCAGGGGAGGGTACGACAACGCTTTACGGGGAGCGTACGTGTGAGGGCGCGGGTTAGTGTAAGCGTACAGGTTAGGATTAGAGGACGGGTGAGGGTCAGGCTTCGGGGAAGGGTTAGGGTTAGCGTTCGGGCTAGGGTTAGGATTTGGGGACGGGGACGGTTTAGGGTCCAAGGGAGGGTACGACAACGCTTTAGGGGGAGCGTACGTGTGAGGGTTAGGGTTAGTGTTAGCGTATTGGTTAGGATTAGGGGACGGATGAGGGTCAGGCTTCGGGGAAGGGTTAGGTTTAGGGTTCGGGCTAGGGTTAGGGTTAGGGGACGGGAACGGTTTAGGGTCCAGGGGAGGGTACGACAACGCTTTAGGGGGAGCGTACATGTGAGGGCGCGGGTTAGTGTTAGCGTACGGGTTCGGATTAGGGGACAGGTGACGGTCAGGCTTCGGGGAAGGGTTAGGGTTAGGGTTCGGGCTAGGGTTAGGGTTAGGGGACGGGGACGGTTTAGGGTCCAGGGGAGGGTACGACAACGCTTTAGGGGGAGCGTACGTGTGAGGGCGCGTTTTAGTGTTAGCGTACGGGTTAGGATAAGGGGATGGGTGAGGGTCAGGCTTCGGGGAAGGGTTAGGGTTAGGGTTCGGGCTAGGGTTAGGGTTAGGGGACGGGGACGGTTTAGGGTCCAGGGGAGGGTACGACAACGCTTTAGGGGGAGCCTACGTGTGCGGGCGCGGGTTAGTGTTAGCGTTCGGGTTAGGATTAAGGGACGGGTGAGGGTCAGGCTTCGGGGAAGGGTTAGGGTTAGGGTTCGGGCTAGGGTTAGTGTTAGGGGACGGGGACGGTTTAGGGTCCAGGGGAGGGTACGACAACGCTTTAGGGGGAGCGTACGTGTGAGGGCGCGGGTTAGTGTTAGCGTACGGTTTAGGATTAGAGGACGGGTGAGGGTCAGGCTTCGGGGAAGGGTTAGGTTAAGGGTTCGGGCTAGGGTTAGGGTTAGGGGACGGGGACGGTTTAGGGTCCAGGGGAGGGTACGACAACGCTTTAGGGGGAGCGTACGTGTGAGGGCGCGGGTTAGTGTTAGCGTACGGTTTAGGGTTAGGGGACGGGTGAGGGTCAGGCTTCGGGGAAGGGTTAGGGTTAGGGTTCGGGCTAGGGTTAGGGTTAGGGGACGGGGACGGTTTAGGGTCCAGGGGATGGTACGACAACGCTTTAGGGGGAGCGTACATGTGAGGGCGCGGGTTAGTGTTAGCGTACGGGTTCGGATTAGGGGACGGGTGAGGGTCAGGCTTCGGGGAAGGGTTAGGGTTAGGGTTCGGGCTAGGGTTAGGGTTAGGGGACGGGGACGGTTTAGGGTCCAGGGGAGGGTACGACAACGCTTTAGGGGGAGCGTACGTGTGAGGGCGCGGGTTAGTGTTAGCGTACGGGTTAGGATTAGGGGACGGGTGAGGGTCAGGCTTCGGGGAAGGGTTAGGGTTAGGGTTCGGGCTAGGGTTAGGGTTATGGTACGGGGACGGTTTAGGGTCCAGGGGAGGGTACGAGAACGCTTTAGGGGGAGCGTACGTGTGAGGGCGCAGGTTAGTGTAAGCGTACGGGTTAGGATTAGGGGACGGGTGAGGGTCAGGCTTCGGGGAAGTGTTAGGGTTAGCGTTCGGGCTAGGGTTAGTGTTAGGGGACGGGGACGGTTTAGGGTCCAAGGGAGGGTACGACAACGCTTTAGGGGGAGCGTACGTGTGAGGGCGCGGGTTTGTGTTGGCGTACGGGTTAGTATAAGGGGACGGGTGAGGGTCAGGCTTCGGGAAGGGTTAGGTTTAGGGTTCGGGCTAGGGTTAGGGTTAGGGGACGGGGACGGTTTAGGGTCCAGGGGAGTGTACGACAACGCTTTAGGGGGAGCGTACGTGTGAGGGCGCGGGTTAGTGTTAGCGTACGGGTTAGGATTAGGGGACGTGTGAGGGTCAGGCTTCGGGGAAGGGTTAGGTTTAGGGTTCGGGCTAGGGTTAGGGTTAGGCGACGGGGACGGTTTAGGGTCCAGGGGAGGGTACGACAACGCTTTAGGGGGAGCGTACGTGTGAGGGCGCGGGCTAGTGTTAGCGTACGGGTTAGGATTAGGGGATGGGTGAGGGTCAGGCTTCGGGGAAGGGTTAGGCTTAGGGTTCGGGCTAGGGTTAGGGTTAGGGGATGGGGACGGTTTAGGGTCTAGGGGAGGGTACGACAATGCTTTAGGGGGAGCGTACGTGTGAGGGCGCGGGTTAGTGTTAGCGTACGTGTTAGGATTAGAGGACGGGTGAGGGTCAGGCTTCGGGGAAGGGTTAGGTTAAGGGTTCGGGCTAGGGTTAGGGTTAGGGGACGGGGACGGCTTAGGGTCCAGGGGAGGGTACGACAACGCTTCAGGGGGAGCGTACGTGTGAGGGCGCGGGTTAGTGTTAGCGTACGGGTTAGGATTAAGGGACGGGTGAGGGTCAGGCTTCGGGGAAGGGTTAGGGTTAGGGTTCGGGCTAGGGTTAGGGTTAGGGGACGGGGACGGTTTAGGGTCCAGGGGAGGGTACGACAACGCTTTAGGGGGAGCGTAGGTGTGAGGGCGCGGGTTAGTGTTAGCGTACGGGTTAGGATTAGAGGACGGGTGAGGGTCAGGCTTCGGGGAAGGGTTAGGTTAAGGGTTCGGGCTAGGGTTAGGGTTAGGGGACGGGGACGGTTTAGGGTCCAGGGGAGGGTACGACAACGCTTTAGGGGGAGCGTACGTGTGAGGGCGCGGGTTAGTGTTAGCGTACGGTTTAGGGTTAGCGGATGGGTGAGGGTCAGGCTTCGGGGAAGGGTTAGGGTTAGGGTTCGGGCTAGGGTTAGGGTTAGGGGACGGGGACGGTTTAGGGTCCAGGGGAGGGTACGAGAACGCTTTAGGGGGAGCGTACGTGTGAGGGCGCAGGTTAGTGTAAGCGTACGGGTTAGGATTAGGGGACGGGTGAGGGTTAGGCTTCGGGGAAGGGTTAGGGTTAGCGTTCGGGCTAGGGTTAGTGTTAGGGGACGGGGACGGTTTAGGGTCCAAGGGAGGGTACGACAACGCTTTAGGGGGAGCGTACGTGTGAGGGCGCGGGTTTGTGTTGGCGTACGGGTTAGTATAAGCGGACGGGTGAGGGTCAGGCTTCGGGAAGTGTTAGGTTTAGGGTTCGGGCTAGGGTTAGGGTTAGGGGACGGGGACGGTTTAGGGTCCAGGGGAGGGTACGACAACGCTTTAGGGGGAGCGTACGTGTGAGGGCACGGGTTAGTGTTAGCGTACGGGTTAGGATTAGGGGACGTGTGAGGGTCAGGCTTCGGGGAAGGGTTAGGTTTAGGGTTCGGGCTAGGGTTAGGGTTAGGGGACGGGGACGGTTTAGGGTCCAGGGGAGGGTACGACAACGCTTTAGGGGGAGCGTACGTGTGAGGGCGCGGGTTAGTGTTAGCGTACGGGTTAGGATTAGGGGATGGGTGAGGGTCAGGCTTCGGGGAAGGGTTAGGCTTAGGGTTCGGGCTAGGGTTAGGGTTAGGGGATGGGGACGGTTTAGGGTCCAGGGGAGGGTACGACAATGCTTTAGGGGGAGCGTACGTGTGAGGGCGCGGGTTAGTGTTAGCGTACGTGTTAGGACTAGAGGACGGGTGAGGGTCAGGCTTCGGGGAAGGGTTAGGTTAAGGGTTCGGGCTAGGGTTAGGGTTAGGGGACGGGGACGGCTTAGGGTCCAGGGGAGGGTACGACAACGCTTCAGGGGGAGCGTACGTGTGAGGGCGCGGGTTAGTGTTAGCGTACGGTTTAGGGTTAGCGGATGGGTGAGGGTCAGGCTTCGGGGAAGGGTTAGGGTTAGGGTTCGGGCTAGGGTTAGGGTTAGGGGACGGGGACGGTTTAGGGTCCAGGGGAGGGTACGACAACGCTTTAGGGGGAGCGTACGTGTGAGGGCGTGGGTTAGTGTTAGCGTACGGGTTAGGATTAAGGGACGGGTGAGGGTCAGGCTTCGGGGAAGGGTTAGGGTTAGGGTTCGGGCTAGGGTTAGGGTTAGGGGACGGGGACGGTTTAGGGTCCAGGGGAGGGTACGACAACGCTTTAGGGGGAGCGTACGTGTGAGGGCGCGGGTTAGTGTTAGCGTACGGGTTAGGATTAGAGGACGGGTGAGGGTCAGGCTTCGGGGAAGGGTTAGGTTAAGTGTTCGGGCTAGGGTTAGGGTTAGTGGACGGGGACGGTTTAGGGTCCAGGGGAGGGTACGACAACGCTTTAGGGGGAGCGTACGTGTGAGGGCGCGGGTTAGTGTTAGCGTACGGTTTATGGTTAGGGGACGGGTGAGGGTCAGGCTTCGGGGAAGGGTTAGGGTTAGGGTTCGGGCTAGGGTTAGGGTTAGGGGACGGGGACGGTTTAGGGTCCAGGGGAGGGTACGACAACGCTTTAGGGGGAGCGTACGTGTGAGGGCGCGGGTTAGTGTTAGCGTACGGGTTAGGATTAGAGGACGGGTGAGGGTCAGGCTTCGGGGAAGGGTTAGGTTAAGGGTTTGGGCTAGGGTTAGGGTTAGGGGACGGGGACGGTTTAGGGTCCAGGGGAGGGTACGACAACGCTTTAGGGGGAGCGTACGTGTGAGGGCGCGGGTTAGTGTTAGCGTACGGTTTAGGGTTAGGGGACGGGTGAGGGTCAGGCTTCGGGGAAGGGTTAGGGTTAGGGTTCGGGCTAGGGTTAGGGTTAGGGGACGGGGACGGTTTAGGGTCCAGGGGAGGGTACGACAACGCTTTAGGGGGAGCGTACATGTGAGGGCGCGGGTTAGTGTTAGCGTACGGGTTCGGATTAGGGGACGGGTGAGGGTCAGGCTTCGGGGAAGGGTTAGGGTTAGGGTTCGGGCTAGGGTTAGGGTTAGGGGACGGGGACGGTTTAGGGTCCAGGGGAGGGTACGACAACGCTTTAGGGGGAGCGTACGTGTGAGGGCGCGGGTTAGTGTTAGCGTACGGGTTAGGATTAGGGGACGGGTGAGGGTCAGGCTTCGGGGAAGGGTTAGGGTTAGGGTTCGGGCTAGGGTTAGGGTTATGGTACGGGGACGGTTTAGGGTCCAGGGGAGGGTACGAGAACGCTTTATGGGGAGCGTACGTGTGAGGGCGCAGGTTAGTGTAAGCGTACGGGTTAGGATTAGGGGACGGGTGAGGGTCAGGCTTCGGGGAAGGGTTAGGGTTAGCGTTCGGGCTAGGGTTAGTGTTAGGGGACGGGGACGGTTTAGGGTCCAAGGGAGGGTACGACAACGCTTTAGGTGGAGCGTACGTGTGAGGGCGCGGGTTTGTGTTGGCGTACGGGTTAGTATAAGGGGACGGGTGAGGGTCAGGCTTCGGGAAGGGTTAGGTTTAGGGTTCGGGCTAGGGTTAGGGTTAGGGGACGGGGACGGTTTAGGGTCCAGGGGAGGGTACGACAACGCTTTAGGGGGAGCGTACGTGTGAGGGCGCGGGTTAGTGTTAGCGTACGGGTTAGGATTAGGGGACGTGTGAGGGTCAGGCTTCGGGGAAGGGTTAGGATTAGGGTTCGGGCTAGGGTTAGGGTTAGGCGACGGGGACGGATTAGGGTCCAGGGGAGGGTACGACAACGCTTTAGGGGGAGCGTACGTGTGAGGGCGCGGGTTAGTGTTAGCGTACGGGTTAGGATTAGGGGATGGGTGAGGGTCAGGCTTCGGGGAAGGGTTAGGCTTAGGGTTCGGGCTAGGGTTAGGGTTAGGGGATGGGGACGGTTTAGGGTCCAGGGGAGGGTACGACAATGCTTTAGGGGGAGCGTACGTGTGAGGGCGCGGGTTAGTGTTAGCGTACGGGTTAGGATTAGAGGACGGGTGAGGGTCAGGCTTCGGGGAAGGGTTAGGTTAAGGGTTCGGGCTAGGGTTAGGGTTAGGGGACGGGGACGGTTTAGGGTCCAGGGGAGGGTACGACAACGCTTTAGGGGGAGCGTACGTGTGAGGGCGCGGGTTAGTGTTAGCGTACGGTTTAGGGTTAGGGGACGGGTGAGGGTCAGGCTTCGGGGAAGGGTTAGGGTTAGGGTTCGGGCTAGGGTTAGGGTTAGGGGACGGGGACGGTTTAGGGTCCAGGGGAGGGTACGACAACGCTTTAGGGGGAGCGTACATGTGAGGGCGCGGGTTAGTGTTAGCGTACGGGTTCGGATTAGGGGACGGGTGAGGGTCAGGCTTCGGGGAAGGGTTAGGGTTAGGGTTCGGGCTAGGGTTAGGGTTAGGGGACGGGGACGGTTTAGGGTCCAGGGGAGGGTACGACAACGCTTTAGGGGGAGCGTACGTGTGAGGGCGCGGGTTAGTGTTAGCGTACGGGTTAGGATTAGGGGACGGGTGAGGGTCAGGCTTCGGGGAAGGGTTAGGGTTAGGGTTCGGGCTAGGGTTAGGGTTATGGTACGGGGACGGTTTAGGGTCCAGGGGAGGGTACGAGAACGCTTTAGGGGGAGCGTACGTGTGAGGGCGCAGGTTAGTGTAAGCGTACGGGTTAGGATTAGGGGACGGGTGAGGGTCAGGCTTCGGGGAAGGGTTAGGGTTAGCGTTCGGGCTAGGGTTAGTGTTAGGGGACGGGGACGGTTTAGGGTCCAAGGGAGGGTACGACAACGCTTTAGGGGGAGCGTACGTGTGAGGGCGCGGGTTTGTGTTGGCGTACGGGTTAGTATAAGGGGACGGGTGAGGGTCAGGCTTCGGGAAGGGTTAGGTTTAGGGTTCGGGCTAGGGTTAGGGTTAGGGGACGGGGACGGTTTAGGGTCCAGGGGAGGGTACGACAACGCTTTAGGGGGAGCGTACGTGTGAGGGCGCGGGTTAGTGTTAGCGTACGGGTTAGGATTAGGGGACGTGTGAGGGTCAGGCTTCGGGGAAGGGTTAGGTTTAGGGTTCGGGCTAGGGTTAGGGTTAGGCGACGGGGACGGTTTAGGGTCCAGGGGAGGGTACGACAACGCTTTAGGGGGAGCGTACGTGTGAGGGCGCGGGTTAGTGTTAGCGTACGGGTTAGGATTAGGGGATGGGTGAGGGTCAGGCTTCGGGGAAGGGTTAGGCTTAGGGTTCGGGCTAGGGTTAGGGTTAGGGGATGGGGACGGTTTAGGGTCCAGGGGAGGGTACGACAATGCTTTAGGGGGAGCGTACGTGTGAGGGCGCGGGTTAGTGTTAGCGTACGTGTTAGGATTAGAGGACGGGTGAGGGTCAGGCTTCGGGGAAGGGTTAGGTTAAGGGTTCGGGCTAGGGTTAGGGTTAGGGGACGGGGACGGCTTAGGGTCCAGGGGAGGGTACGACAACGCTTCAGGGGGAGCGTACGTGTGAGGGCGCGGGTTAGTGTTAGCGTACGGGTTAGGATTAAGGGACGGGTGAGGGTCAGGCTTCGGGGAAGGGTTAGGGTTAGGGTTCGGGCTAGGGTTAGGGTTAGGGGACGGGGACGGTTTAGGGTCCAGGGGAGGGTACGACAACGCTTTAGGGGGAGCGTAGGTGTGAGGGCGCGGGTTAGTGTTAGCGTACGGGTTAGGATTAGAGGACGGGTGAGGGTCAGGCTTCGGGGAAGGGTTAGGTTAAGGGTTCGGGCTAGGGTTAGGGTTAGGGGACGGGGACGGTTTAGGGTCCAGGGGAGGGTACGACAACGCTTTAGGGGGAGCGTACGTGTGAGGGCGCGGGTTAGTGTTAGCGTACGGTTTAGGGTTAGCGGATGGGTGAGGGTCAGGCTTCGGGGAAGGGTTAGGGTTAGGGTTCGGGCTAGGGTTAGGGTTAGGGGACGGGGACGGTTTAGGGTCCAGGGGAGGGTACGACAACGCTTTAGGGGGAGCGTACGTGTGAGGGTGCGGGTTAGTGTTAGCGTACGGGTTAGGATTAGGGGATGGGTGAGGGTCAGGCTTCGGGGAAGGGTTAGGCTTAGGGTTCGGGCTAGGGTTAGGGTTAGGGGATGGGGACGGTTTAGGGTCCAGGGGAGGGTACGACAATGCTTTAGGGGGAGCGTACGTGTGAGGGCGCGGGTTAGTGTTAGCGTACGTGTTAGGATTAGAGGACGGGTGAGGGTCAGGCTTCGGGGAAGGGTTAGGTTAAGGGTTCGGGCTAGGGTTAGGGTTAGGGGACGGGGACGGCTTAGGGTCCAGGGGAGGGTACGACAACGCTTCAGGGGGAGCGTACGTGTGAGGGCGCGGGTTAGTGTTAGCGTACGGGTTAGGATTAAGGGACGGGTGAGGGTCAGGCTTCGGGGAAGGGTTAGGGTTAGGGTTCGGGCTACGGTTAGGGTTAGGGGACGGGGACGGTTTAGGGTCCAGGGGAGGGTACGACAACGCTTTAGGGGGAGCGTAGGTGTGAGGGCGCGGGTTAGTGTTAGCGTACGGGTTAGGATTAGAGGACGGGTGAGGGTCAGGCTTCGGGGAAGGGTTAGGGTTAGGGTTTGGGCTAGGGTTAGGGTTAGGGGACGGGGACGGTTTAGGGTCCAGGGGAGGGTACGACAACGCTTTAGGGGGAGCGTACGTGTGAGGGCGCGGGTTAGTGTTAGCGTACGGGTTAGGATTAAGGGACGGGTGAGGGTCAGGCTTCGGGGAAGGGTTAGGGTTAGGGTTCGGGCTAGGGTTAGGGTTAGGGGACGGGGACGGTTTAGGGTCCAGGGGAGGGTACGACAACGCTTTAGGGGGAGCGTACGTGTGAGGGCGCGGGTTAGTGTTAGCGTACAGGTTAGGATTAGAGGACGGGTGAGGGTCAGGCTTCGGGGAAGGGTTAGGTTAAGTGTTCGGGGTAGGGTTAGGGTTAGTGGACGGGGACGGTTTAGGGTCCAGGGGAGGGTACGACAACGCTTTAGGGGGAGCGTACGTGTGAGGGCGCGGGTTAGTGTTAGCGTACGGTTTAGGGTTAGGGGACGGGTGAGGGTCAGGCTTCGGGGAAGGGTTAGTGTTAGGGTTCGGGCTAGGGTTAGGGTTAGGGGACGGGGACGGTTTAGGGTCCAGGGGAGGGTACGACAACGCTTTAGGGGGAGCGTACATGTGAGGGCGCGGGTTAGTGTTAGCGTACGGGTTCGGATTAGGGGAAGGGTGAGGGTCAGGCTTCGGGGAAGGGTTAGGGTTAGGGTTCGGGCTAGGGTTAGGGTTAGGGGACGGGGACGGTTTAGGGTCCAGGGGAGGGTACGACAACGCTTTACGGGGAGCGTACGTGTGAGGGCGCGTTAGTGTTAGCGTACGGGTTAGGATTAGGGGACGGGTGAGGGTCAGGCTTCGGGGAAGGGTTAGGGTTAGGGTTCGGGCTAGGGTTAGGGTTATGGGACGGGGATGGCTTAGGGTCCAGGGGAGGGTACGACAACGCTTTAGGGGGAGCGTACGTGTGAGGGCGCAGGTTAGTGTAAGCGTACGGGTTAGGATTAGGGGACGGGTGAGGGTCAGGCTTCGGGGAAGGGTTAGGGTTAGCGTTCGGGCTAGGGTTAGGGTTAGGGGACGGGGACGGTTTAGGGTCCAAGGGAGGGTACGACAACGCTTTAGGGGGAGCGTACGTGTGAGGGCGCGGGTTTGTGTTGGCGTACGGGTTAGTATAAGGGGATAGGTGAGAGTCAGGCTTCGGGAAGGGTTAGGTTTACGGTTCGGGCTAGGGTTAGGGTTAGGGGACGGGGACGGTTTAGGGTCCAGGGGAGGGTACGACAACGCTTTAAGGGGAGCGTACGTGTGAGGGCGCGGGTTAGTGTTAGCGTACGGGTTAGGATTAGGGGACGTGTGAGGGTCAGGCTTCGGGGAAGGTTTAGGTTTAGGGTTTGGGCTAGGGTTAGGGTTAGGGGACGGGGACGGTTTAGGGTCCAGGGGAGGGTACGACAACGCTTTAGGGGGAGCGTACGTGTGAGGGCGCGGGTTAGTGTTAGCGTACGGGTTAGGATTAGGGGACGGGTGAGGGTCAGGCTGTGGGGAAGTTTTAGGGTTAGGGTTCGGGCTAGGGTTAGGGTTAGGGGACGGGGACGGTTTAGGGTCCAGGGGAGGGTACGACAACGCTTTAGGGGGAGCGTACGTGTGAGGGTTAGGGTTAGTGTTAGCGTATTGGTTAGGATTAGGGGACGGATGAGGGTCAGGCTTCGGGGAAGGGTTAGGTTTAGGGTTCGGGCTAGGGTTAGGGTTAGGGGACGGGGACGGTTTAGGGTCCAGGGGAGGGTACGACAACGCTTTACGGGGAGCGTACGTGTGAGGGCGCGGGTTAGAGGTAGCGTACGGTTTAGGGTTAGGGGAAGGGTCAGGGTCAGGCTTCGGGGAAGGGTTAGGGTTAGGGTTCGGGCTAGGGTTAGTGTTAGGGGACGGGGACGGTTTAGGGTCCAGGGGGGGTACGACAACACTTTAGGGGGAGCGTACGTGTGAGGGCGCGGGTTAGTGTTAGCGTACGGGTTAGGATTAGGGGACGGGTGAGGGTCAGGCTTCGGGGAAGGGTTAGGGTTAGGGTTCGGGCTAGGGTTAGGGTTAGGGGACGGGGACGGTTTAGGGTCCAGGGGAGGGTACGACAACGCTTTAGGGGGAGCGTACGTGTGAGGGCGCGGGTTAGTGTTAGCGTACGGGTTAGGATTAGGGGACGGGTGAGGGTCAGGCTTCGGGGAAGGGTTAGGGTTAGGGTTCGGGCTAGGGTTAGGGTTATGGTACGGGGACGGTTTAGGGTCCAGGGGAGGGTACGAGAACGCTTTAGGGGGAGCGTACGTGTGAGGGCGCAGGTTAGTGTAAGCGTACGGGTTAAGATTAGGGGACGGGTGAGGGTCAGGCTTCGGGGAAGGGTTAGGGTTAGCGTTCGGGCTAGGGTTAGTGTTAGGGGACGGGGACGGTTTAGGGTCCAAGGGAGGGTACGACAACGCTTTAGGGGGAGCGTACGTGTGAGGGCGCGGGTTTGTGTTGGCGTACGGGTTAGTATAAGGGGACGGGTGAGGGTCAGGCTTCGGGAAGGGTTAGGTTTAGGGTTCGGGCTAGGGTTAGGGTTAGGGGACGGGGACGGTTTAGGGTCCAGGGGAGGGTACGACAACGCTTTAGGGGGAGCGTACGTGTGAGGGCGCGGGTTAGTGTTAGCGTACGGTTTAGGGTTAGCGGATGGGTGAGGGTCAGGCTTCGGGGAAGGGTTAGGGTTAGGGTTCGGGCTAGGGTTAGGGTTAGGCGACGGGGACGGTTTAGGGTCCAGGGGAGGGTACGACAACGCTTTAGGGGGAGCGTACGTGTGAGGGCGCGGGTTAGTGTTAGCGTACGGGTTAGGATTAGGGGATGGGTGAGGGTCAGGCTTCGGGGAAGGGTTAGGCTTAGGGTTCGGGCTAGGGTTAGGGTTAGGGGATGGGGACGGTTTAGGGTCCAGGGGAGGGTACGACAATGCTTTAGGGGGAGCGTACGTGTGAGGGCGTGGGTTAGTGTTAGCGTACGTGTTAGGATTAGAGGACGGGTGAGGGTCAGGCTTCGGGGAAGGGTTAGGTTAAGGGTTCGGGCTAGGGTTAGGGTTAGGGGACGGGGACGGCTTAGGGTCCAGGGGAGGGTACGACAACGCTTCAGGGGGAGCGTACGTGTGAGGGCGCGGGTTAGTGTTAGCGTACGGGTTAGGATTAAGGGACGGGTGAGGGTCAGGCTTCGGGGAAGGGTTAGGGTTAGGGTTCGGGCTAGGGTTAGGGTTAGGGGACGGGGACGGTTTAGGGTCCAGGGGAGGGTACGACAACGCTTTAGGGGGAGCGTAGGTGTGAGGGCGCGGGTTAGTGTTAGCGTACGGGTTAGGATTAGAGGACGGGTGAGGGTCAGGCTTCGGGGAAGGGTTAGGTTAAGGGTTCGGGCTAGGGTTAGGGTTAGGGGACGGGGACGGTTTAGGGTCCAGGGGAGGGTACGACAACGCTTTAGGGGGAGCGTACGTGTGAGGGCGCGGGTTAGTGTTAGCGTACGGTTTAGGGTTAGCGGATGGGTGAGGGTCAGGCTTCGGGGAAGGTTTAGGGTTAGGGTTCGGGCTAGGGTTAGGGTTAGGGGACGGGGACGGTTTAGGGTCCAGGGGAGTGTACGACAACGCTTTAGGGGGAGCGTACGTGTGAGGGCGCGGGTTAGTGTTAGCGTACGGGTTAGGATTAAGGGACGGGTGAGGGTCAGGCTTCGGGGAAGGGTTAGGGTTAGGGTTCGGGCTAGGGTTAGGGTTAGGGGACGGGGACGGTTTAGGGTCCAGGGGAGGGTACGACAACGCTTTAGGGGGAGCGTAGGTGTGAGGGCGCGGGTTAGTGTTAGCGTACGGGTTAGGATTAGAGGACGGGTGAGGGTCAGGCTTCGGGGAAGGGTTAGGTTAAGGGTTCGGGCTAGGGTTAGGGTTAGGGGACGGGGACGGTTTAGGGTCCAGGGGAGGGTACGACAACGCTTTAGGGGGAGCGTACGTGTGAGGGCGCGGGTTAGTGTTAGCGTACGGTTTAGGGTTAGCGGATGGGTGAGGGTCAGGCTTCGGGGAAGGGTTAGGGTTAGGGTTCGGGCTAGGGTTAGGGTTAGGGGACGGGGACGGTTTAGGGTCCAGGGGAGGGTACGACAACGCTTTAGGGGGAGCGTACGTGTGAGGGTGCGGGTTAGTGTTAGCGTACGGGTTAGGATTAGGGGATGGGTGAGGGTCAGGCTTCGGGGAAGGGTTAGGCTTAGGGTTCGGGCTAGGGTTAGGGTTAGGGGATGGGGACGGTTTAGGGTCCAGGGGAGGGTACGACAATGCTTTAGGGGGAGCGTACGTGTGAGGGCGCGGGTTAGTGTTAGCGTACGTGTTAGGATTAGAGGACGGGTGAGGGTCAGGCTTCGGGGAAGGGTTAGGTTAAGGGTTCGGGCTAGGGTTAGGGTTAGGGGACGGGGACGGCTTAGGGTCCAGGGGAGGGTACGACAACGCTTCAGGGGGAGCGTACGTGTGAGGGCGCGGGTTAGTGTTAGCGTACGGGTTAGGATTAAGGGACGGGTGAGGGTCAGGCTTCGGGGAAGGGTTAGGGTTAGGGTTCGGGCTACGGTTAGGGTTAGGGGACGGGGACGGTTTAGGGTCCAGGGGAGGGTACGACAACGCTTTAGGGGGAGCGTAGGTGTGAGGGCGCGGGTTAGTGTTAGCGTACGGGTTAGGATTAGAGGACGGGTGAGGGTCAGGCTTCGGGGAAGGGTTAGGTTAAGGGTTCGGGCTAGGGTTAGGGTTAGGGGACGGGGACGGTTTAGGGTCCAGGGGAGGGTACGACAACGCTTTAGGGGGAGCGTACGTGTGAGGGCGCGGGTTAGTGTTAGCGTACGGTTTAGGGTTAGCGGATGGGTGAGGGTCAGGCTTCGGGGAAGGGTTAGGGTTAGGGTTTGGGCTAGGGTTAGGGTTAGGGGACGGGGACGGTTTAGGGTCCAGGGGAGGGTACGACAACGCTTTAGGGGGAGCGTACGTGTGAGGGCGCGGGTTAGTGTTAGCGTACGGGTTAGGATTAAGGGACGGGTGAGGGTCAGGCTTCGGGGAAGGGTTAGGGTTAGGGTTCGGGCTAGGGTTAGGGTTAGGGGACGGGGACGGTTTAGGGTCCAGGGGAGGGTACGACAACGCTTTAGGGGGAGCGTACGTGTGAGGGCGCGGGTTAGTGTTAGCGTACAGGTTAGGATTAGAGGACGGGTGAGGGTCAGGCTTCGGGGAAGGGTTAGGTTAAGTGTTCGGGGTAGGGTTAGGGTTAGTGGACGGGGACGGTTTAGGGTCCAGGGGAGGGTACGACAACGCTTTAGGGGGAGCGTACGTGTGAGGGCGCGGGTTAGTGTTAGCGTACGGTTTAGGGTTAGGGGACGGGTGAGGGTCAGGCTTCGGGGAAGGGTTAGTGTTAGGGTTCGGGCTAGGGTTAGGGTTAGGGGACGGGGACGGTTTAGGGTCCAGGGGAGGGTACGACAACGCTTTAGGGGGAGCGTACATGTGAGGGCGCGGGTTAGTGTTAGCGTACGGGTTCGGATTAGGGGAAGGGTGAGGGTCAGGCTTCGGGGAAGGGTTAGGGTTAGGGTTCGGGCTAGGGTTAGAGTTAGGGGACGGGGACGGTTTAGGGTCCAGGGGAGGGTACGACAACGCTTTACGGGGAGCGTACGTGTGAGGGCGCGTTAGTGTTAGCGTACGGGTTAGGATTAGGGGACGGGTGAGGGTCAGGCTTCGGGGAAGGGTTAGGGTTAGGGTTCGGGCTAGGGTTAGGGTTATGGGACGGGGATGGCTTAGGGTCCAGGGGAGGGTACGACAACGCTTTAGGGGGAGCGTACGTGTGAGGGCGCAGGTTAGTGTAAGCGTACGGGTTAGGATTAGGGGACGGGTGAGGGTCAGGCTTCGGGGAAGGGTTAGGGTTAGCGTTCGGGCTAGGGTTAGGGTTAGGGGACGGGGACGGTTTAGGGTCCAAGGGAGGGTACGACAACGCTTTAGGGGGAGCGTACGTGTGAGGGCGCGGGTTTGTGTTGGCGTACGGGTTAGTATAAGGGGATAGGTGAGAGTCAGGCTTCGGGAAGGGTTAGGTTTACGGTTCGGGCTAGGGTTAGGGTTAGGGGACGGGGACGGTTTAGGGTCCAGGGGAGGGTACGACAACGCTTTAAGGGGAGCGTACGTGTGAGGGCGCGGGTTAGTGTTAGCGTACGGGTTAGGATTAGGGGACGTGTGAGGGTCAGGCTTCGGGGAAGGTTTAGGTTTAGGGTTTGGGCTAGGGTTAGGGTTAGGGGACGGGGACGGTTTAGGGTCCAGGGGAGGGTACGACAACGCTTTAGGGGGAGCGTACGTGTGAGGGCGCGGGTTAGTGTTAGCGTACGGGTTAGGATTAGGGGACGGGTGAGGGTCAGGCTGTGGGGAAGTTTTAGGGTTAGGGTTCGGGCTAGGGTTAGGGTTAGGGGACGGGGACGGTTTAGGGTCCAGGGGAGGGTACGACAACGCTTTAGGGGGAGCGTACGTGTGAGGGCGCGGGTTAGTGTTAGCGTACGGGTTAGGATTAGGGGACGGGTGAGGGTCAGGCTTCGGGGAAGTGTTAGGGTTAGGGTTCGGACTAGGGTTAGGGTTAGGGGACGGGGACGGTTTAGGGTCCAGGGGAGGGCACTACAATGCTTAAGGGGGAGGGTACGCATGAGGGCGCGGGTTAGTGTTAGCCTACGGGTTAGGATTAGGGGACGGGTGAGTGTCAGGCTTCGGGGAAGGGTTAGGGTTAGGGTTCGGGCTAGGGTTAGGGTTAGGGGACGGGGACGGTTTAGGGTCCAGGGGAGGGTACGACAACGCTTTAGGGGGAGCGTACGTGTGAGGGCGCGGGTTAGTGTTAGCGTACGGGTTAGGATTAGGGGACGGGTGAGGGTCAGGCTTCTGGGAAGGTTTAGGGTTAGGGTTCGGGCTAGGGTTACGGTTAGGTGACGGGGACGGTTTAGGGTCCAGGGGAGGGTACGACAACGCTTTAGGGGGAGCGTACGTGTGAGGGCGCGGGTTAGTGTAAGCGTACGGGTTAGGATTAGAGGACGGGTGAGGGTCAGGCTTCGGGGAAGGGTTAGGGTTAGCGTTCGGGCTAGGGTTAGGATTAGGGGACGGGGACGGTTTAGGGTCCAAGGGAGGGTACGACATCGCTTTAGGGGGAGCGTACGTGTGAGGGTTAGGGTTAGTGTTAGCGTATTGGTTAGGATTAGGGGACGGATGAGGGTCAGGCTTCGGGGAAGGGTTAGGTTTAGGGTTCGGGCTAGGGTTAGGGTTAGGGGACGGGGACGGTTTAGGGTCCAGGGGAGGGTACGACAACGCTTTACGGGGAGCGTACGTGTGAGGGCGCGGGTTAGAGGTAGCGTACGGTTTAGGGTTAGGGGAAGGGTCAGGGTCAGGCTTCGGGGAAGGGTTAGGGTTAGGGTTCGGGCTAGGGTTAGTGTTAGGGGACGGGGACGGTTTAGGGTCCAGGGGGGGTACGACAACACTTTAGGGGGAGCGTACGTGTGAGGGCGTGGGTTAGTGTTAGCGTACGGGTTAGGATTAGGGGACGGGTGAGGGTCAGGCTTCGGGGAAGTGTTAGGGTTAGGGTTCGGGCTAG
This sequence comes from Grampus griseus, assembly GCF_964374135.1. Taxonomy (NCBI): domain Eukaryota; kingdom Metazoa; phylum Chordata; class Mammalia; order Artiodactyla; family Delphinidae; genus Grampus; species Grampus griseus. The sequence goes on from NW_028133031.1 coordinate 211,967, forward strand.
GGTTAGGGTTAGGGTACGGGGACGGTTTAGGGTCCAGGGGAGGGTAAGACAATGCTTTAGGGGGAGGGTACGTGTGAGGCCGCGGGTTAGTGTTAGCGTACGGGTTAGGATTAGGGGACGGGTGAGGGTCAGGCTTCGGGGAAGGGTTAGGGTTAGGGTTCGGGCTAGGGTTAGGGTTAGGGGACGGGGACGGTTCAGGGTACAGGGAAGGGTACGACAACGCTTTAGGGGGAGCGTACGTGTGAGGGCGTGGGTTAGTGTTAGCGTACGGGTTAGGATTAGGGGACGGGTGAGGGTCAGGCTTCGGGGAAGGGTTAGGGTTAGGGTTCGGGCTAGGGTTAGGGTTAGGGAACGGGGACGGTTTAGGGTCCAGGGGAGGGTACGACAACGCTTAAGGGGGAGCGTAGGCGTGAGGGCGCGGGTTAGTGTTAGCGAACGGGTTAGGATTAGGGGACGGGTGAGTGTCAGGCTTCGGGGAAGGGTTAGGGTTAGGGTTCGGGCTAGGGTTAGGGTTAGGGGACGGGGACGGTTTAGGGTCCAGGGGAGGGTATGACAACGCTTTAGGGGGAGCGTACGTGTGAGGGCGCGGGTTAGTGTTAGCGTACGGGTTAGGATTAGAGGACGGGTGAGTGTCAGGCTTCGGGGAAGGGTTAGGGTTAGGGTTCGGGCTAGGGTTAGGGTTAGGGGACGGGGACGGTTTAGGGTCCAGGGGAGGGTACGACAACGCTTTAGGGGGAGCGTACGTGTGAGGGTGCGGGTTAGTGTTAGCGTACGGGTTAGGATTAGAGGACGGGTGAGGGTCAGGCTTCGAGGAAGGGTTAGGTTAAGGGTTCGGGCTAGGGTTAGGGTTAGGGGACGGGGACGGTTTAGGGTCCAGGGGAGGGTACGACAACGCTTTAGGGGGAGCGTACGTGTGAGGGCGCGGGTTAGTGTTAGCGTACGGGTTAGGATTAAGGGACGGGTGAGGGTCAGGCTTCGGGGAAGGGTTAGGGTTAGGGTTCGGGCTAGGGTTAGGGTTAGGGGACGGGGACGGTTTAGGGTCCAGGGGAGGGTACGACAACGCTTTAGGGGGAGCGTACGTGTGAGGGCGCGGGTTAGTGTTAGCGTACGGGTTAGGATTAGAGGACGGGTGAGGGTCAGGCTTCGGGGAAGGGTTAGGTTAAAGGTTCGGGCTAGGGTTAGGGTTAGGGGACGGGGACGGTTTAGGGTCCAGGGGAGGGTACGACAACGCTTTAGGGGGAGCGTACGTGTGAGGGCGCGGGTTAGTGTTAGCGTACGGTTTAGGGTTAGCGGATGGGTGAGGGTCAGGCTTCGGGGAAGGGTTAGGGTTAGGGTTCGGGCTAGGGTTAGGGTTAGGGGACGGGGACGGTTTAGGGTCCAGGGGAGGGTACGACAACGCTTTAGGGGGAGCGTACGTGTGAGGGCGCGGGTTAGTGTTAGCGTACGGGTTAGGATTAAGGGACGGGTGAGGGTCAGGCTTCGGGGAAGGGTTAGGGTTAGGGTTCGGGCTAGGGTTAGGGTTAGGGGACGGGGACGGTTTAGGGTCCAGGGGAGGGTACGACAACGCTTTAGGGGGAGCGTACGTGTGAGGGCGCGGGTTAGTGTTAGCGTACGGGTTAGGATTAGAGTACGGGTGAGGGTCAGGCTTCGGGGAAGGGTTAGGTTAAGTGTTCGGGCTAGGGTTAGGGTTAGGGGACGGGGACGGTTTAGGGTCCAGGGGAGGGTACGACAACGCTTTAGGGGGAGCGTACGTGTGAGGGCGCGGGTTAGTGTTAGCGTACGGTTTAGGGTTAGGGGACGGGTGAGGGTCAGGCTTCGGGGAAGGGTTAGGGTTAGGGTTCGGGCTAGGGTTAGGGTTAGGGGACGGGGACGGTTTAGGGTCCAGGGGAGGGTACGACAACGCTTTAGGGGGAGCGTACATGTGAGGGCGCGGGTTAGTGTTAGCGTACGGGTTCGGATTAGGGGACGGGTGAGGGTCAGGCTTCGGGGAAGGGTTAGGGTTAGGGTTCGGGCTAGGGTTAGGGTTAGGGGACGGGGACGGTTTAGGGTCCAGGGGAGGGTACGACAACGCTTTAGGGGGAGCGTACGTGTGAGGGCGCGGGTTAGTGTTAGCGTACGGGTTAGGATTAGGGGATGGGTGAGGGTCAGGCTTCGTGGAAGGGTTAGGGTTAGGGTTCGGGCTAGGGTTAGGGTTAGGGGACGGGGACGGTTTAGGGTCCAGGGGATGGTACGACAACGCTTTAGGGGGAGCGTACGTGTGAGGGCGCGGGTTAGTGTTAGCGTACGGGTTAGGATTAAGTGACGGGTGAGGGTCAGGCTTCGGGGAAGGGTTAGGGTTAGGGTTCGGGTAGGGTTAGGGTTAGGGGACGGGGACGGTTTAGGGTCCAGGGGAGGGTACGACAACGCTTTAGGGGGAGCGTACGTGTGAGGGCGCGGGTTAGTGTTAGCGTACGGGTTAGGATTAGAGGACGGGTGAGGGTCAGGCTTCGGGGAAGGGTTAGGTTAAGGGTTCGGGCTAGGGTTAGGTTTAGGGGACGGGGACGGTTTAGGGTCCAGGGGAGGGTACGACAACGCTTTAGGGGGAGCGTACGTGTGAGGGCGCGGGTTAGTGTTAGCGTACGGTTTAGGGTTAGGGGACGGGTGAGGGTCAGGCTTCGGGGAAGGGTTAGGGTTAGGGTTCGGGCTAGGGTTAGGGTTAGGGGACGGGGACGGTTTAGGGTCCAGGGGAGGGTACGACAACGCTTTAGGGGGAGCGTACATGTGAGGGCGCGGGTTAGTGTTAGCGTACGGGTTCGGATTAGGGGACGGGTGAGGGTCAGGCTTCGGGGAAGGGTTAGGGTTAGGGTTAGGGCTAGGGTTAGGGTTAGGGGACGGGGACGGTTTAGGGTCCAGGGGAGGGTACGACAACGCTTTAGGGGGAGCGTACGTGTGAGGGTGCGGGTTAGTGTTAGCGTACGGGTTAGGATTAGGGGACGGGTGAGGGTCAGGCTTCGGGGAAAGGTTAGGGTTAGGGTTCGGGCTAGGGTTAGGGTTATGGTACGGGGACGGTTTAGGGTCCAGGGGAGGGTAAGAGAACGCTTTAGGGGGAGCGTACGTGTGAGGGCGCAGGTTAGTGTAAGCGTACGGGTTAGGATTAGGGGACGGGTGAGGGTCAGGCTTCGGGGAAGGGTTAGGGTTAGCGTTCGGGCTAGGGTTAGTGTTAGGGGACGGGGACGGTTTAGGGTCCAAGGGAGGGTACGACAACGCTTTAGGGGGAGCGTACGTGTGAGGGCGCGGCTTTGTGTTGGCGTACGGGTTAGTATAAGGGGACGGGTGAGGGTCAGGCTTCGGGAAGGGTTAGGTTTAGGGTTCGGGCTAGGGTTAGGGTTAGGGGACGGGGACGGTTTAGGGTCCAGGGGAGGGTACGACAACGCTTTAGGGGGAGCGTACGTGTGAGGGCGCGGGTTAGTATTAGCGTACGGGTTAGGATTAGGGGACGTGTGAGGGTCAGGCTTCGGGGAAGGGTTAGGTTTAGGGTTCGGGCTAGGGTTAGGGTTAGGGGACGGGGACGGTTTAGGGTCCAGGGGAGGGTACGAAAACGCTTTAGGGGGAGCGTACGTGTGAGGGCGCGGGTTAGTGTTAGCGTACGGTTTAGAATTAGGGGACGGGTGAGGGTCAGGCTTCGGGGAAGGGTTAGGCTTAGGGTTCGGGCTAGGGTTAGGGTTAGGGGACGGTGACGGTTTAGGGTCCAGGGGAGGGTACGACAACGCTTTAGGGGGAGCGTACATGTGAGGGCGCGGGTTAGTGTTAGCGTACGGTTTAGGATTAGGGGACGGGTGAGGGTCAGGCTTCGGGGAATGGTTAGGGTTAGGGTTCGGGCTAGGGTTAGGGTTAGGGGACGGGGACGGTTTAGGGTCCAGGGGAGGGTACGACAACGCTTTAGGGGGAGCGTACGTGTGAGGGCGCGGGTTAGTGTTAGCGTACGGTTTAGGATTAGGGGACGGGTGAGGGTCAGGCTTCGGGGAAGTGTTAGGGTTAGGGTTCGGACTAGGGTTAGGGTTAGGGGACGGGGACGGTTTAGGGTCTAGGGGAGTGTACGACAACGCTTAAGGGGGAGCGTACGCGTGAGGGCGTGGGTTAGTCTTAGCGTACGGGTTAGGATTAGGGGACGGGTGAGGGTCAGGCTTCAGGGAAGGGTTAGGGTTAGGGTTCGGGCTAGGGTTAGGATTAGGGGACGGGGACGGTTAGGGTCCAGGGGAGGGTACGACAACGCTTTAGGGGGAGCGTACGTGTGAGGGCGCGGGTTAGTGTTAGCGTACGTGTTAGGATTAGGGGACGGGTGAGGGTCAGGCTTCGGGGAAGGGTTAGGTTTAGGGTTCGGGCTAGGGTTAGGGTTAGGGGACGGGGACGGTTTAGGGTCCAGGGGAGGGTACGACAACGCTTTAGGGGGAGCGTACATGTGAGGGCGCGGGATAGTGTAAGCGTACGGGTTAGGATTAGAGGACGGGTGAGGGTCAGGCTTCGGGGAAGGGTTAGGGTTAGGGTTCGGGCTAGGGTTAGGGTTAGGGGACGGGGACGGTTTAGGGTCCAGGGGAGGGTACGACAACGCTTTAGGGGGAGCGTACGTGTGAGGGCGCGGGTTAGTGTTAGCGTACGGGTTAGGATTAGGGGATGGGTGAGGGTCAGGCTTCGGGGAAGGGTTAGGGTTTGGGTTCGGGCTAGGGTTAGGGTTAGGGGACGGGGACGGTTTAGGGTCCAGGGGATGGTACGACAACGCTTTAGGGGGAGCGTACGTGTGAGGGCGTGGGTTAGTGTTAGCGTACGGGTTAGGATTAAGTGACGGGTGAGGGTCAGGCTTCGGGGAAGGGTTAGGGTTAGGGTTCGGGTAGGGTTAGGGTTATGGGACGGGGACGGTTTAGGGTCCAGGGGAGGGTACGACAACGCTTTAGGGGGAGCGTACGTGTGAGGGCGCGGGTTAGTGTTAGCGTACGTGTTAGGATTAGAGGACGGGTGAGGGTCAGGCTTCGGGGAAGGGTTAGGTTAAGGGTTCGGGCTAGGGTTAGGTTTAGGGGACGGGGACGGTTTAGGGTCCAGGGGAGGGTACGACAACGCTTTAGGGGGAGCGTACGTGTGAGGGCGCGGGTTAGTGTTAGCGTACGGTTTAGGGTTAGGGGACGGGTGAGGGTCAGGCTTCGGGGAAGGGTTAGGGTTAGGGTTCGGGCTAGGGTTAGGGTTAGGGGACGGGGACGGTTTAGGGTCCAGGGGAGGGTACGACAACGCTTTAGGGGGAGCGTACATGTGAGGGCGCGGGTTAGTGTTAGCGTACGGGTTCGGATTAGGGGACGGGTGAGGGTCAGGCTTCGGGGAAGGGTTAGGGTTAGGGTTCGGGCTAGGGTTAGGGTTAGGGGACGGGGACGGTTTAGGGTCCAGGGGAGGGTACGACAACGCTTTATGGGGAGCGTACGTGTGAGGGTGCGGGTTAGTGTTAGCGTACGGGTTAGGATTAGGGGACGGGTGAGGGTCAGGCTTGGGGGAAAGGTTAGGGTTAGGGTTCGGGCTAGGGTTAGTGTTAGGGGAGGGGGACGGTTTAGGGTCCAAGGGAGGGTACGACAACGCTTTAGGGGGAGCGTACGTGTGAGGGCGCGGCTTTGAGTTGGCGTACGGGTTAGTATAAGGGGACGGGTGAGGGTCAGGCTTCGGGAAGGGTTAGGTTTAGGGTTCGGGCTAGGGTTAGGGTTAGGGGACGGGGCCGGTTTAGGGTCCAGGGGAGGGTACGACAACGCTTTAGGGGGAGCGTACGTGTGAGGGCGCGGGTTAGTGTTAGCGTACGGGTAAGGATTAGGGGACGTGTGAGGGTCAGGCTTCGGGGAAGGGTTAGGTTTAGGGTTCGGGCTAGGGTTAGGGTTAGGGGACGGGGACGGTTTAGGGTCCAGGGGAGGGTACGACAACGCTTTAGGGGGAGCGTACGTGTGAGGGCGCGGGTTAGTGTTAGCGTACGGTTTAGGATTAGGGGACGGGTGAGGGTCAGGCTTCGGGGAAGGGTTAGGCTTAGGGTTCGGGCTAGGGTTAGGGTTAGGGGACGGGGACGGTTTAGGGTCCAGGGGAAGGTACGACAATGCTTTAGGGGGAGCGTACATGTGAGGGCGCGGGTTAGTGTTAGCGTACGGTTTAGGATTAGGGGACGGGTGAGGGTCAGGCTTCGGGGAATTGTTAGGGTTAGGGTTCGGGCTAGGGTTAGGGTTAGGGGACGGGGACGGTTTAGGGTCCAGGGGAGGGTACGACAACGCTTTAGGGGGAGCGTACGTGTGAGGGCGCGGGTTAGTGTTAGCGTACGGGTTAGGATTAGGGGACGGGTGAGGGTCAGGCTTCGGGGAAGGGTTAGGGTTAGGGTTCGGACTAGGGTTAGGGTTAGGGGACGGGGACGGTTTAGGGTCCAGGGGAGGGTACGACAACGCTTAAGGGGGAGCGTACTTGTGAGGGCGCGGGTTAGTGTTAGCGTACGGGTTAGTATTAGGGGACGGGTGAGGGTCAGGCTTCGGGGAAGTCTTAGGGTTAGGGTTCGGGCTAGGGTTAGGGTTAGGGGACAGGGACCGTTTAGGGTCCAGGGGAGGGTACGACAACGCTTTAGGGGGAGCGTACGTGTGAGGGCGCGGGTTAGTGTTAGCGTACGTGTTAGGATTAGAGGACGGGTGAGGGTCAGGCTTCGGGGAAGGGTTAGGTTAAGGGTTCGGGCTAGGGTTAGGGTTAGGGGACGGGGACGGTTTAGGGTGAAGGGGAGGGTACGACAACGCTTTAGGGGGAGCGTACGTGTGAGGGCGCGGGTTAGTGTTAGCGTACGGGTTAGGATTAGGGGACGGGTGAGGGTCAGGCTTCGGGGAAGTGTTAGGGTTAGGGTTCGGGCTAGGGTTAGGGTTAGGGAACGGGGACGGTTTAGGGTCCAGGGGAGGGTACGACAACGCTTTAGGGGGAGCGTACGTGTGAGGGCGCGGGTTAGTGTTAGCGTACGGGTTAGGATTAGGGGACGGGTGAGGGTCAGGCTTCGGGGAAGGGTTAGGTTAAGGGTTCGGGCTAGGGTTAGGGTTAGGGGACGGGGACGGTTTAGGGTCCAGGGGAGGGTATGACAACGCTTTAGGGGGAGCGTACGTGTGAGGGCGCGGGTTAGTGTTAGCGTACGGTTTAGGGTTAGCGGATGGGTGAGGGTCAGGCTTCGGGGAAGGGTTAGGGTTAGGGTTCGGGCTAGGGTTAGGGTTAGGGGACGGGGACGGTTTAGGGTCCAGGGGAGGGTACGACAACGCTTTAGGGGGAGCGTACGTGTGAGGGCGCGGGTTAGTGTTAGCGTACGGGTTAGGATTAAGGGACGGGTGAGGGTCAGGCTTCGGGGAAGGGTTAGGGTTAGGGTTCGGGCTAGGGTAAGGGTTAGGGGACGGGGACGGTTTAGGGTCCAGGGGAGGGTACGACAACGCTTTAGGGGGAGCGTACGTGTGAGGGCGCGGGTTAGTGTTAGCGTACGGGTTAGGATTAGAGGACGGGTGAGGGTCAGGCTTCGGGGAAGGGTTAGGTTAAGGGTTCGGGCTAGGGTTAGGGTTAGGGGACGGGGACGGTTTAGGGTCCAGGGGAGGGTACGACAACGCTTTAGGGGGAGCGTACGTGTGAGGGCGCGGGTTAGTGTTAGCGTACGGTTTAGGGTTAGCGGATGGGTGAGGGTCAGGCTTCGGGGAAGGGTTAGGGTTAGGGTTCGGGCTAGGGTTAGGGTTAGGGGACGGGGACGGTTTAGGGTCCAGGGGAGGGTACGACAACGCTTTAGGGGGAGCGTACGTGTGAGGGCGCGGGTTAGTGTTAGCGTACGGGTTAGGATTAAGGGACGGGTGAGGGTCAGGCTTCGGGGAAGGGTTAGGGTTAGGGTTCGGGCTAGGGTTAGGGTTAGGGGACGGGGACGGTTTAGGGTCCAGGGGAGGGTACGACAACGCTTTAGGGGGAGCGTACGTGTGAGGGCGCGTGTTAGTGTTAGCGTACGGGTTAGGATTAGAGGACGGGTGAGGGTCAGGCTTCGGGGAAGGGTTAGGGTTAGGGTTCGGGCTAGGGTTAGGTTTAGGGGACGGGGACGGTTTAGGGTCCAGGGGAGGGTACGACAACGCTTTAGGGGGAGCGTACGTGTGAGGGCGCGGGTTAGTGTAAGCGTACGGGTTAGGATTAGAGGACGGGTGAGGGTCAGGCTTCGGGGAAGGGTTAGGGTTAGGGTTCGGGCTAGGGTTAGGGTTAGGGGACGGGGACGGTTTAGGGTCCAGGGGAGGGTACGACAACGCTTTAGGGGGAGCGTACGTGTGAGGGCGCGGGTTAGTGTTAGCATACGGGTTAGGATTAGGGGACGTGTGAGGGTCAGGCTTCGGGGAAGGTTTAGGTTTAGGGTTCGGGCTAGGGTTAGGGTTAGGGGACGGGGACGGTTTAGGGTTCAGGGGAGGGTACGACAACGCTTTAGGGGGAGCGTACGTGTGAGGGCGCGGGTTAGTGTTAGCGTACGGTTTAGGATTAGGGGACGGGTGAGGGTCAGGCTTCGGGGAAGGGTTAGGCTTAGGGTTCGGGCTAGGGTTAGGGTTAGGGGACGGGGACGGTTTAGGGTCCAGGGGAGGGTACGACAACGCTTTAGGGGGAGCGTACGTGTGAGGGCGCGGGTTAGTGTTAGCGTACGGGTTAGGATTAGGGGACGGGTGAGGGTCAGGCTTCGGGGAATGGTTAGGGTTAGGGTTCGGGCTAGGGTTAGGGTTAGGGGACGGGGACGGTTTAGGGTCCAGGGGAGGGTACGACAACGCTTTACGGGGAGCGTACGTGTGAGGGCGTGGGTTAGTGTTAGCGTACGGGTTAGGATTAGGGGACGGGTGAGGGTCAGGCTTCGGGGAAGGGTTAGGGTTAGGGTGCGGACTAGGGTTAGTGTTAGGGGACGGGGACGGTTTAGGGTCCAGGGGAGGGTACGACAACGCTTAAGGGGGAGCGTACTTGTGAGGACGCGGGTTAGTGTTAGCGTACGGGTTAGTATTAGGGGACGGGTGAGGGTCAGGCTTCGGGGAAGTGTTAGGGTTAGGGTTCGGGCTAGGGTTAGGGTTAGGGGACAGGGACGGTTTAGGGTCCAGGGGAGGGTACGACAAAGCTTTAGGGGGAGCATACGTGTGAGGGCGCGGGTTAGTGTTAGCGTACGGGTTAGGATTAGGGGACGGGTGAGTGTCAGGCTTCGGGGAAGTGTTAGGGTTAGGGTTCGGACTAGGGTTAGGGTTAGGGGACGGGGACGGTTTAGGGTCCAGGGGAGTGTACGACAACGCTTAAGGGGGAGCGTACGCGTGAGGGCGCGGGTTAGTGTTAGCGTACGGGTTAGGATTAGGGGACGGGTGAGGGTCAGGCTTCGGGGAAGGGTTAGGGTTAGGGTTCGGGCTAGGGTTAGGGTTAGGGGACGGGGACGGTTTAGGGTCCAGGGGAGGGTAAGACAACGCTTTAGGGGGAGCGTACGTGTGAGGGCGCGGGTTAGTGTTAGCGTACGGGTTAGGATTAGGGGACGGGTGAGGGTCAGGCTTCGGGGAAGGGTTAGGGTTAGGGTTCGGGCTAGGGTTAGGGTTAGGGGACGGGGACGGTTTAGGGTCCAGGGGAGGGAACGACAACGCTTTAGGGGGAGCGTACGTGTGAGGGCGCGGGATAGTGTAAGCGTACGGGTTAGGATTAGAGGACGGGTGAGGGTCAGGCTTCGGGGAAGGGTTAGGGTTAGCGTTCGGGCTAGGGTTAGGGTTAGGGGACGGGGACGGTTTAGGGTCCAGGGGAGGGTACGACAACGCTTTAGGGGGAGCGTACGTGTGAGGGCGCATGTTAGTGTTAGCGTACGGGTTAGGATTAGGGGACGGGTGAGGGTCAGGCTTCGGGGAAGGGTTAGTGTTAGCGTTCGGGCTAGGGTTAGGGTTAGGGGCCGGGGACGGTTTAGGGTCCAGGGGAGGGTACGACAACGCTTAAGGGGGAGCGTACGCGTGAGGGCGCGGGTTAGTGTTAGCGTACGGGTTAGGATTAGGGGACGGGTGAGGGTCAGGCTTCGGGGAAGGGTTAGGGTTAGGGTTCGGGCTAGGGTTAGGGTTAGGGGACGGGGACGGTTTAGGGTCCAGGGGAGGGTACGACAATGCTTTAGGGGGAGCGTACGTGTGAGGGCGCGGGTTAGTGTTAGCGTACGGGTTAGGATTAGGGGACGGGTGAGGGTCAGGCTTCGGGGAAGGTTTAGGGTTAGGGTTCGGGCTAGGGTTAGGGTTAGGGGACGGGGACGGTTTAGGGTCCAGGGGAGGGTACGACAACGCTTTAGGGAGAGCGTACGTGTGAGGGCGCGGGTTAGTGTAAGCGTACGGGTTAGTATTAGAGGACGGGGGAGGGTCTGGATTCGGGGAAGGGTTAGGGTTAGGGTTCGGGCTAGGGTTAGGGTTAGGGGACGGGGACGGTTTAGGGTCCAGGGGAGGGTACGACAACGCTTTAGGGGGAGCGTACGTGTGAGGGCGCGGGTTAGTGTTAGCGTACGGTTTAGGATTAGGGGATGGGTGAGGGTCAGGCTTCGGGGAAGGGTTAGGGTTAGGGTTCGGGCTAGGGTTAGGGTTAGGGGTCGGGGACGGTTTAGGGTCCAGGGGAGGGTACGACAACGCTTTAGGGCGAGCGTACGTATGAGGGCGCAGGTTAGTGTTAGCGTACAGGTTAGGTTTAGAGGACGGGTGAGGGTCAAGCTTCGGGGAAGGGTTAGGGTTAGCATTCGGGCTAGGGTTAGGGTTAGGGGACGGGGACGGTTTAGGGTCCAGGGGAGGGTACGACAACGCTTTAGGGGGAGCGTACGTGTGAGGGGGCGGGTTAGTGTTAGTGTACGATTTAGGGTTAGGGGAAGGGTGAGGGTCAGGCTTCGGGGAAGTGTTAGGGTTAGGGTTCGGGCTAGGGTTAGTGTTAGGGGACGGGGACGGTTTAGGGTCCAGGGGAGGGTACGACAACGCTTTAGGGGGAGCGTACGTGTGAGGGCGCGGGTTAGTGTTAGCGTACGGGTTAGGATTAGGGGACTGGTGAGGGTCAGGCTTCGGGGAAGGGTTAGGGTTATGGTTCGGGCTAGGGTTAGGGTTAAGTTATGGGGACGGTTTAGGGTCCAGGGGAGGGTACGACAACGCTTTAGGGGGAGCGTACGTGTGAGGGCGCAGGTTAGTGTTAGCGTACGGGTTAGGATTAGGGGACGGGTGAGGGTCAGGCTTCGGGGAAGTGTTAGTGTTAGGGTTCGGGCTAGGGTTAGGGTTAGGGGCCGGGGACGGTTTAGGGTCCAGGGGAGGGTACGACAACGCTTAAGGGGGAGCGTACGCGTGAGGGCGCGGGTTAGTGTTAGCGTACGGGTTAGGATTAGGGGACGGGTGAGGGTCAGGCTTCGGGGAAGGGTTAGGGTTAGGGTTCGGGCTAGGGTTAGGGTTAGGGGACGGGGACGGTTTAGGGTCCAGGGGAGGGTACGACAACGCTTTAGGGGGAGCGTACGTGTGAGGGCGCGGGTTAGTGTTAGCGTACGGGTTAGGATTAGGGGACGGGTGAGGGTCAGGCTTCGGGGAAGGTTTAGGGTTAGGGTTCGGGCTAGGTTTAGGGTTAGGGGACGGGGACGGTTTAGGGTCCAGGGGAGGGTACGACAACGCTTTAGGGAGAGCGTACGTGTGAGGACGCGGGTTAGTGTAAGCGTACGGGTTAGTATTAGAGGACGGGTGAGGGTCTGGATTCGGGGAAGGGTTAGGGTTAGGGTTCGGGCTAGGGTTAGGGTTAGGGGACGGGGACGGTTTAGGGTCCAGGGGAGGGTACGACAACGCTTTAGGGGGAGCGTACGTGTGAGGGCGCGGGTTAGTGTTAGTGTACGGTTTAGGATTAGGGGACGGGTGAGGGTCAGGCTTCGGGGAAGGGTTAGGGTTAGGGTTCGGGCTAGGTTTAGGGTTAGGGGACGGGGACGGTTTAGGGTCCAGTGGAGGGTACGACAACGCTTTAGGGGGAGCGTACGTGTGAGGGCGCGGGTTAGTGTTAGCGTACGGGTTAGGATTATGGGACGGGTGAGTGTCAGGCTTCGGGGAAGGGTTAGGGTTAGGGTTCGGGCTAGGGTTAGGGTTAGGGGACAGGGACGGTTTAGGGTCCAGGGGAGGGTACGACAACGCTTTAGAGGGAGCGTACGTGTGAGGGCGCGGGTTAGTGTTAGCGTACGGGTTAGGATTAGGGGACGGGTGAGGGTCAGGCTTCGGGGAAGGTTTAGGGTTAGGGTTCGGGCTAGGGTTAGGGTTAGGGGACGGGGACGGTTTAGGGTCCAGGGGAGGGTACGACAACGCTTTAGGGGGAACGTACGTGTGAGGACCCGGGTTAGTGTTAGCGTACGGGTTAGGATTGGTGGACGGGTGAGTGTCAGGCTTCGGGGAAGCGTTAGGGTTAGGGTTCGGGCTAGGGTTAGGGTTAGGGGACGGGGACGATTTAGGGTCCAGGGGAGGGTACGACAACGCTTTAGGGGGAGCGTACGTGTTAGGGCGCGGGTTGGTGTTAGCGTACGGGTTAGGATTAGGGGACGGGTGAGGGTCAGGCTTCGGGGATGGGTTAGGGTTAGCGTTCGGGCTAGGGTTACGGTTAGGGGACGGGGACGGTTTAGGGTCCAAGGGAGGGTACGACAACGCTTTAGGGGGAGCGTACGTGTGAGGGTGCGGGTTAGTGTTAGCGTACGGGTTAGGATTAGGGGGCGGGTGAGTGTCAGGCTACGGGGAAGGGTTAGGGTTAGGGTTCGGGCTAGAGTTAGGGTTAGGGGACGGGGACGGTTTAGGGTCCAGGGGAGGGTACGACAACGCTTTAGGGGGAGCGTACGTGTGAGGGCGCGGGTTAGTGTTAGCGTACGGGTTAGGATTAGGGGACGGGTGAGGGTCAGGCTTCGGGGAAGGGTTAGGGTTAGGGTTCGGGCTAGGGTTAAGGTTAGGGGACAGGGACGGTTTAGGGTCCAGGGGAGGGTACGACAACGCTTTAGGGGGACCGTACGTGTGAGGGCGCGGCATAGTGTTAGCGTACGGGTTAGGATTAGGGGACGTGTGAGGGTCAGGCTTCGGGGAAGCTTTAGGGTTATCGTTCGGGCTAGGGTTAGGGTTAGGGGACGGGGACGGTTTAGGGTCCAGGGGAGGGTACGACAACGCTTTAGGGGGAGCGTACGTGTGAGGGCGCAGGTTACTGTTGGCGTACGGGTTAGGATTAGGGGACGGGTGAGGGTCAGGCTTCGGGGAAGGGTTAGGGTTAGTGTTCGGGCTAGGGTTAGGGTTAGGGGATGGGGACGGTTTAGGGTCCAGGGGAGGGTACGACAACGCTTTAGGGGGAGCCTACGTGTGAGGGCGCAGGTTAGTGTTAGCGTACGGGTTAGGATTAGGGGACGGGTGACGGTCAGGCTTCGGGGAAGGGTTAGGGTTAGGGTTCGGGCTAGGGTTAGGGTTAGGGGACGGGGACGGTTTAGGGTCCAGGGGAGGTACGACAACGCTTTAGAGGGAACGTACGTGTGAGGGCGCGGGTTAGTGTTAGCGTACGGGTTAGGATTAGGGGATGGGTGAGGGTCAGGCTTCGGGGAAGTGTTAGGGTTAGGGTTCGGGCTAGGGTTAGGATTAGGAGACGGGGACGGTTTAGGGTCCAGGGGAGGTACAACAACGCTTTAGAGGGAACGTACGTGTGAGGGCGCGGGTTAGTGTTAGCGTACGGGTTAGGATTAGGGGACGGGTGAGGGTCAGGCTTCGGGGAAGGGTTAGGGTTAGGGTTCGGACTAGGGTTAGGGTTAGGGGACGGGGACGGTTTAGGGTCCAGGGGAGGGTACGACAACGCTTTAGGGGGAGCATACGTGAGAGGGCGTGGGTTAGTGTTAGCGTACGGGTTAGGATTAGGGTACGGGTGAGGGTCAGGCTTCGGGGAAGGGTTAGGGTTAGGGTTCGGGCTAGGGTTAGGGTTAGGGGACAGGGACGGTTTAGGGTCCAGGGGAGGGTACGACAACGCTTTAGAGGGAGCGTACGTGTGAGGGCGCGGGTTAGTGTTAGCGTACGGGTTAGGATTAGGGGACGGGTGAGGGTCAGGTTTCGGGGAAGGGTTAGGGTTAGGGTTCGGGCTAGGGTTAGGGTTAGGGGACGGGGACGATTTAGGGTCCAGGGGAGGGTACGACAACGCTTTAGGGGGAGCGTACGTGTTAGGGCGCGGGTTGGTGTTAGCGTACGGGTTAGGATTAGGGGACGGGTGAGGGTCAGGCTTCGGGGAAGGGTTAGGGTTAGTGTTCGGGCTAGGGTTAGGGTTAGGGGATGGGGACGGTTTAGGGTCCAGGGGAGGGTACGACAACGCTTTAGGGGGAGCCTACGTGTGAGGGCGCAGGTTAGTGTTAGCGTACGGGTTAGGATTAGGGGACGGGTGACGGTCAGGCTTCGGGGAAGGGTTAGGGTTAGGGTTCGGGCTAGGGTTAGGGTTAGGGGACGGGGACGGTTTAGGGTCCAGGGGAGGTACGACAACGCTTTAGAGGGAACGTACGTGTGAGGGCGCGGGTTAGTGTTAGCGTACGGGTTAGGATTAGGGGATGGGTGAGGGTCAGGCTTCGGGGAAGTGTTAGGGTTAGGGTTCGGGCTAGGGTTAGGATTAGGAGACGGGGACGGTTTAGGGTCCAGGGGAGGTACAACAACGCTTTAGAGGGAACGTACGTGTGAGGGCGCGGGTTAGTGTTAGCGTACGGGTTAGGATTAGGGGACGGGTGAGGGTCAGGCTTCGGGGAAGGGTTAGGGTTAGGGTTCGGACTAGGGTTAGGGTTAGGGGACGGGGACGGTTTAGGGTCCAGGGGAGGGTACGACAACGCTTTAGGGGGAGCATACGTGAGAGGGCGTGGGTTAGTGTTAGCGTACGGGTTAGGATTAGGGTACGGGTGAGGGTCAGGCTTCGGGGAAGGGTTAGGGTTAGGGTTCGGGCTAGGGTTAGGGTTAGGGGACGGGGACGGTTAAGGGCCCAGGGGAGGGTACGGCAACGCTTTAGGGGGAGCGTACGTGTGAGGGCCCGGGTTAGTGTTAGCGTACGGGTTAGGATTAGGGGACGGGTGAGGGTCAGGCTTCGGGGAAGGGTTAGGGTTAGGGTTCGGGCTAGGGTTAGGGTTAGGAGACGGGGACGGTTTAGGGTCCACGGGAGGGTACGACAACGTTTTAGGGGGAGCGTACGTGTGAGGGCGCGGGTTAGTGTTAGCGTACGGTTTAGGATTAGGGGACGGGTGAGGGTCAGGCTTCGGGGAAGGTTTAGGGTTAGGGTTCGGGCTAGGGTTAGGGTTAGGGGACGGGGACGGTTTAGGGTCCAGGGGAGGGTACGACAACGCTTTAGGGGGAACGTACGTGTGAGGACCTGGGTTAGTGTTAGCGTACGGGTTAGGATTGGTGGACGGGTGAGTGTCAGGCTTCGGGGAAGCGTTAGGGTTAGCGTTCGGGCTAGGGTTAGGGTTAGGGGACGGGGACGGTTTAGGGTCCAGGGGAGGGTACGACAACGCTTTAGGGGGAGCGTATGTGTGAGGGCGCAGGTTAGTGTTAGCGTACGGGTTACGATTAGGGTACGGGTGAGGGTCAGGCTTCGGGGAAGGGTTAGGGTTATGGTTCGGGCTAGGGTTAGGGTTAGGGGACGGGGACGGTTTAGGGCCCAGGGGAGGGTACGACAACGCTTTAGGGAGAGCGTACGTGTGAGGGCGCGGGTTAGTGTTAGCGTACGGGTTAGGATTAGGGGACGGGTGAGGGTCAGGTTTCGGGGAAGGGTTAGGGTTAGGGTTCGGGCTAGGGTTAGGGTTAGGGGACGGGGACGATTTAGGGTCCAGGGGAGGGTACGACAACGCTTTAGGGGGAGCGTACGTGTTAGGGCGCGGGTTGGTGTTAGCGTACGGGTTAGGATTAGGGGACGGGTGAGGGTCAGGCTTCGGGGATGGGTTAGGGTTAGCTTTCGGGCTAGGGTTACGGTTAGGGGACGGGGACGGTTTAGGGTCCAAGGGAGGGTACGACAACGCTTTAGGGGGAGCGTACGTGTGAGGGTGCGGGTTAGTGTTAGCGTACGGGTTAGGATTAGGGGGCGGGTGAGTGTCAGGCTACGGGGAAGGGTTAGGGTTAGGGTTCGGGCTAGAGTTAGGGTTAGGGGACGGGGACGGTTTAGGGTCCAGGGGAGGGTACGACAACGCTTTAGGGGGAGCGTACGTGTGAGGGCGCGGGTTAGTGTTCGCGTACGTGTTAGGATTAGGGGACGGGTGAGGGTCAGGCTTCGGGGAAGGGTTAGGGTTAGGGTTCGGGCTAGGGTTAAGGTTAGGGGACAGGGACGGTTTAGGGTCCAGGGGAGGGTACGACAACGCTTTAGGGGGACCGTACGTGTGAGGGCGCGGCATAGTGTTAGCGTACGGGTTAGGATTAGGGGACGTGTGAGGGTCAGGCTTCGGGGAAGCTTTAGGGTTATCGTTCGGGCTAGGGTTAGGGTTAGGGGACGGGGACGGTTTAGGGTCCAGGGGAGGGTACCACAACGCTTTAGGGGGAGCGTACGTGTGAGGGCGCGGGTTAGTGTTAGCGTACGGGTTAGGATTAGGGGACGGGTGAGGGTCAGGCTTCGGGGAAGGGTTAGGGTTAGGGTTCGGGCTAGGGTTACGGTTAGGGGACGGGGACGGTTTAGGGCCCAGGGGAGGGTACGACAACGCTTTAGGGGGAGCGTACGTGTGAGGGCGCGAGTTAGTGTTAGCGTACGGGTTAGGATTAGGGGACGGGTGAGGGTCAGGCTTCGGGGAAGGGTTAGGGTTTGGGTTCGGGCTAGGGTTAGGGTTAGGGGACGGGGACGGTCGAGACTGAGTTTGGTTCACAAGCAAAGGAAACTTTATATTTTGATCAGAGAATGGAGTGGTGAGAGCATGCACTACCCCGTGGGCTGTGGGCTGGGCTGCTGTGTAGAGATCCTGTCAGAGTCAGTGGGAGGGAGGGGACAGAGCTTTCAAGGGCTGGGTTGGCTGCAGCTCAGGCTCTATATCGTGGAGTCTGCACTGGGCCCCAGGAGCTGAGGTGTCGACCCAGCCATTCTGCACTAGGAAATCTGGTCTGAAGTGCCGGGTGTGGAACCTCTGCATGCGGGACCCTAGGAGCACGTGAAATTAGACAAAGCACAAAGGATAAAAAAGGTTAGACTTGACTTTATTGCACAGATTCTATTTTTATCTCCCAGAGATTTTTAATGGGCTTTGCTGGGGACAAACTCCTCCTCTGCCTTTTGTCCCGTTCCTCATTCTTGGAGTTCTGAGGGTGCAGACCCTTCTTCTGTAACTGCTGAGTGCTGAGTTGGGAGCCCTCATACCCAGGGGCGAGGGTCAGAACTTCTCCCCAGCAGCCTCCAGGTGACGTTGATTGTCCCCAGGCCCCCTGCCTCCTTGCTCGTCCACCTGAGCACCAGCATTGGAAGTGTTATAGATTCTAATGACCTTTAAGGGTCCAGGAAAGAGATGTGCAGAGACGCTGTGGGGGCTGGTTTCACTCCACCCCACATTTGTTCGGCCACCTTAGGCTGACCGTTTCTGCCAGCCTAGATGCTCTGAACAGTAGTCTGTGCTTTCTTCAATTAGGCCCCTGAATTAACGTACAAACAGCACCAGGTGTCAGAGCCCTGCCCACTCAACTCCCAGACAGTCCAGGGTCAGTGGTGATCAAGGACCATGATGGCCACTGAGTCAACAGCCTTTTGAAATAAACAGGAGTCCAGCCGGTCTTATTGGCCACCATCATCACGGTGTCTGTAGGCTTTTCTATGGTCACAGTGTGATATACGGTTCCCCCCGCCAAGATTATTAGCTCCCCTCTGGGTGCAGTAAGTCCTGCAAGCAGTAGTCTACTCTTTTGGGACACACTCTTGTTGTTTTATGAGAGAAACTCCAGGTCAAGTGATGTTCACACGAGTCGTCATGGTGTCCTGTTGCCCCCGGTTATCTCTCTGGATGTTGGAGTTGGAGGGCCTCCTCACTCGAGGTCGGTGTGCCAACGGAGCGAACCCTGCAACTTCAGGGCATGGTTGGTGGTTAGGATCACCACGTGGGGTCCTTTTCCCTTAGGAGGGAGGTGGCCTTTTGGGCTGCTGATTTCCAGGTTTTTAGATACCGCCAGTATCTTGGCCAGATGTGGCAGTGGGCCAAGCCCCTTGGTGACCGTAGTTTATCCTACCTGGATGGCATTCTTGCATTGTTCCATTTCAAGTGGTCCCAGTTTTTGCACTAATTCTCCAATGGCGATTCACCTTTCACCGGGAATGTAAAGGTCAAAGGGTTTAGCTAAATTAGGGAGTTCCAGGGCAAGGGTCTGAATTGACTGCTCTTTCCATTCTTGAAAGGCCACTTCTGGATTCTATTCAAAAGGATCATCATCTTTTCCTTTCAGTGTTTCATATAGAGGCCCAGCTAGTAGACTGTAGTTAGGGATCCAGAAGCAGCAAACCCTGGCCTCCCCAGGAACCCCTAAGCTGTCTTCTAGTTTTAGAAAGGGGTAAGGCTGAAAATGGTTTCTTCCCTTTCCTGGGATGGGCTTCTCCGACCTTCTGTGAGAATGAAGCCCAGGCAGGTCACCGCAGTCTGTGATATTTGAGCTTCTTTTTGGACGACTTCTATCCTTTATTGGTTTGGTAGTTCAGAGGCCTCCTTAGTAGGGCTGGCGATCAGAATGTCGTCTGCGTATTGAAGGAGGGTTTCCTTTTCCAGAGGCAGAACTTTTAGGTCTTTAGCTAAGCTTTCCCCAAAGACGGTGTGGGAATTTTTGCACCCTTGGGGCCAGACGGCCCGGAAGTATTGTTTTAGTTGTATGTTGAGTCCTGCCACTCACAAGCCAAAATTTCTTGTGACTCTGGGACTAATGGAATACAAAAGAAGGCATCATTGAAGACTAATACAGAATACCATGTCCTGGTGGTTGGTAGAATGACCAGCAGGGTGTAGGAATTAGGAGCAGCTGGAGGTATATCCTCGGTGGCTTCACTGACTGTCCTGACATCCTTTACCAGGTCCCCAGCAGCCCATGGGGCTCTCGTGGTCAGACCAATCCCCGGATACAGAGCTACCCTTGCAGGTACCGTGGCAGGGCTGGGCACACAGGAACCATGCACATAGCCCTCATTGCAGAGCACCCCCAGCTCACCTGTCACTCAGAGCTGACACAGAGCACCTCAGAGCAGGACTTGAACTAACAAACAGCAGCTGCGACAGGTCTGTGACCCTGGGCATCACTCTGTACGGCCTCCCTCCACCTGGTCTTCCAGAGACTTCCACTGCACCCGGGGCACCAGGCCTCTGTCTCCAACCACCACCCACCCCTCCTCTCCCTGACTCCTGGGTTCCTCTCATTAGGAGAGTGTTTTCTTGAAGTTGTCTCCCACTCATGGGCCAGATAAAATGATTAGAAAACAAGCCAAAGCTGCAGCCCCTTGTCTATCTTGACTCTCAGGAGCCCACACCTGTTCCTTGGACCTGGCCGGTTCAGCAAGTTCCATTTTCTGCAACTGTGAGCCCCTGAGGGGTGATGATTGGCTGACCTGGGCAGCCTTACCGTGCCGGCCAGCCCTCCCCAGGTGTGCCTGGGTTGAGATCAATATAAATACCACTCCAGGCAGCAAGAGCCCCTGCAGCCGTGCCTGACGCCATTTTCTCTGCCCTGTCAGCAGTCTCGGGGCTGGGCTGGTGGGAGGGAGTGAGAGGCCACAGCTTTGTGGGTGGCCCAGTGTGAGTGGGGCTCTGCTGAACTTTCTGCAGCAGTTGCCAGGCTGCCACCTGCTAAGGAAGAGGATGTGTCACCCATACCTGCTGCTGGAATTTCTCCCTGGGCAGAGGTGAGGAAGGAAAAAAGCAGTGGGGGCAGGGACAGGACGGGTATCTCAGGCAGGGAAATGGAAATCTTCCAGAAGAGCACCCAGGGCCAGTACCATCCTGGCTGGCCTGCAGGCACCAAGTCGGCCGGCATGCTGTCACTCGTGTGGCTCCATGGCCCTTCCTCTAGGCTTTCAAGTCCTTGTACATATTCAGGTGTTTTACCTGGGAAGGTTGGGAACAGTTCAGCAGCAGCTGGCCTGGGGCTCATCTCACGTTTACTCACAGATGCCTCGGCACGGTCCCCCAGGCTTGTAATGAGGACACTCCTTGCGGGGGGGCTGCTGGCTGCATGCTAGATGATTCTCCACCTCTGACCAACTTCAGAATTGTCTACCACTGAAGCAAGTGCCCTGATAGGGTTTTCATCTGTATAACTGGTGGGTTCTGTTTTGTTTTTTTCTTTTTTGTTTCAAGGTAGGTTTTATTCCTCTTTTTTGTACTTATGGATGTAAGCATGGAAATAATTCATTCATATAAATACATGTATGTGAAGGGAATAACTTTTTTCCGTTTTTTAAAAAATTTTATTTTTCATTTTATTTTATTTATTTTTTATACAGCAGGTTCTTATTGGTTATCTATTTTATACATATAAATGTATACATGTCAATCCCAATCTCCCAACTCCTCCCACCACCACCCCCCATGGCTTTCCCCTCTTTGTGTCCATACATTTGTTCTCTACATCTGTGTCTCTGTTTCTGCCCTTCAAACCGGTTCATCTGTACCATTTTTCTAGGTTCCACATATATGCGTTAATATACAATATTTGTTTTTCTCTCTCTGACTTACTTCACTCTGTATGACAGTCTCTAGATCCATCGACGTCTCTACAAATGACCCAATTTCATTCCTTTTTATGGCTAATAGTCCATTTTATATATGTACCACATCTTTATCCATTCGTCTGTCTGTGGGCATTTAGGTTGCTTCCATTACCTGGCTATTGTAAGTAGTGCTGCAATGAACATTGTGGTGAATGTGTCTTTTTGATTTATGGTTTTCTCTGGGTATATGCCCAGTAGTGGGTTGCTGGATCATATGGTAATTCTATTTTTAGTTTTTTAAGGAACCTCCATACTGTTCTCCATAGTGACTATCAATTTACATTCCCACCAATCGTGGAAGAGGGTTCCTTTTCTCCACACCCTCTCCAGCATTTGTTGTTTGTAGATTTTCTGATGATGCCCATTCTAACAGGTGTGAGGTGATACCTCATTGTAGTTTTGATTTGCATTTCTCTAATAATTAGTGATGTAGAGCAGCTTTTCATGTGCTCCTTGGCCATCTCTACGTCTTTTTGGAAGAAATGTCTATTTAGATCTTCTGCCCATTTTTGTATTGGGTTGTTTGTTTTTTTAATATTGAGCTGCATCAGCTGTTTATATATATTGGAGATTAATCCTTTGTCCATTGATTCAGTTGCAAATATATTCTCCCATTCTGAGGGTTGTCTTTTGTGTTTGTAGTTTCCATTGCTTTGCAAAAGCTTTTACGTTTCATTAGGTCCCATTTGTTTAGTTTTCTTTTTTATGTCATTACTCTAGGAGGTGGATCAAAAAAGATCTTGCTGTGATTTATGTTAGAGTATTCTTCCTATGTTTTCCTCTAAGAGTTTTATACTGTCCGGTCTTACATTAAGGTCTCTAATCCATTTTGAATTTATTTTTGTGTATGGTGTTAGGGGGTGTTCTAATTTCATTCTTTTACATGTAGCTGTCCATTTTTCCCAGCACCACTGATTGAAGACACTGTCTTTTCTCCATTGTATAGTCTTGCCTACTTTGTCATAGATTAGTTGACCATAGGTGTGTAGGTTTATCTCTGGGCTTCTTTCTTTTTTATTTTCCTTTTACACCTTTATTGGAGTATAATTGCTTTACAATGGAGTGTTAGTTTCTGCTGTATAACAAAGTGAATCAATTATACATATACATATATCACCATATCCCCTCCCTCTTACATCTCCCTCCCACCCTCCACATCCCACCCCTTTAGGTGGTCGCAAAGCACCGAGCTGATCTCCCTGTGCTATGTGGCTGCTTCCCAGTAGCTATCGATGTTACATTTGGTAATGTATATATGTCCATGGCACTCTCTCACTTCGTCCCAGCTTACCCTTCCCCCTCCCCGTGTCCTCAAGTCCTTTCTCTATGTCTGTGTCCTTAATCCTGTCCTGCCCCTAGGTTCTTCATAAACTTTTTTCTTTAGATTCCATATATCTCTGTTAGTACACGGTATTTATTTTTCTCTTTCTGACTTACTTCACTGTGTAGGACAGACTCTAAGTCCATCCCCCTCACTACAAATAACTCAGTTTTGTTTCTTTTTATGGCTGAGTAATATTCCATTTATATATGTGCCAGATATTCTTTATCCATTTATCTGTCGATGGACACTTAGGTTGCTTCCATGTCCTGGCTATTGTAAGTAGAACTGCAATGAACATTGTTGTATATAACTCTTTTTGAATTATGGTTTTCTCAGGGCAAATGCCCAGTAGTTGGATTGCTGGGTCGTATGGTACTTCTATTTTTAGTTTTTTCAGGAACCTCTATACTGTTATCCCTAGTGGGTATAGCAATTTACATTCCCAGCAACAGTGCAAGAACGTTCCCTTTTCTCCAGTAAATGCCTCTCCAGCATTTATTGTTTGTATTTTTTTTGATGATTGCCATTCTGACTGCTGGGAGTTGATACCTCACTGTAGTTTTGATTTGCATTTCTCTAATGATTAGTGATGTTCGGCATCCTTTCATGTGTTTATTGGCAACCTGTATATCTCCTTTGGAGAAATGTCTATTTAGGTCTTCTGCCCATTTTTGGATTGTGTTGTTTGTTTTTGTGATATTGAGCTACACGAGCTGCTTGTAAATTTTGGAGATTAATCTTTTGTCATTTGCTTCATTTGAAAACATTTTCTCCCATTCTGAGGGTTGTATTTTCGTCTTGTTTATATTTTCCTTTGCTGTGCAAAAGCTTTGAAGTTTCATTAGGTCCCATTTGTTTATTTTTGTTTTTATTTCCACTTCTCTAGGAGGTGGGTCAAAAAGGATCTTGCTGTGATTTATGTCATAGAGTGTTCTGCCTATGTTTTCCTCTAATAATTTTATAGTGTCTGGTCTAACATTTAGATCTCTAATTCATTTTGAGTTTATTTTTGTGTATGGTGTTATGGAGTGTTCTAATTTCATTCTTTCACGTGTAGTTGTCCAGTTTTCCCAGCACCACTTACTGAAGAGACTGTCTTTTCTTCATTGTATATCTTTGCCTCCTTTGTCATAGATGAGTTAGCCATAGGTACGTAGGTTTATCTCTGGGCTTTCTATCTTGTTCAATTGATCTATATTTCTGTTTTTGTGCCAGTACCATATAGTCTTGATTAATGTAGCTTTGTAGTATAGTCTGAAGTTAGGAAGTCTGATTCCTCCAGCTCTTTTAATTTCCCTCAAGACTGCTTTGGCTATTCGGGGTCTTTTGTGTCTCCATACAAATTTTAAGATTTTTTTGTTCTAGTTCTGTAGAAAATGCCAGTGGTATTTGATAGGGATTGCATTGAATCTGTAGCTTGCTTTGGGTACTATAGTCATTTTCACAATATTGATTCTTCTAATCCAAGAACATGGTTTATACCTCCATATGTTTATATCATCTTTGATTTCTTTCAGCAGTGTCTTATAGTTTTCTGAGTACAGGTCTTTTACCTCCTTATGTAGGTTCATTCCTCCGTATTTTATTCTTTTTGTTGCAATGGTGAATGAGATTGTTTCCTTAATTTCTCTTTCTGATCTTTCATTGTTAGTGTATAGGAATGCAAGAGATTTCTGTGCATTAATTTTGTATCCTGCAACTTTACCAAATTCATTGATTAGCTCTGGTAGTTTTCTGGTGGCATCTTTAGGATTCACTATGTGTAGTATCGTGTCATTTGCAAACAGTGACAATTTTACTTCTTCTTTTCCAATTTGTATTCCTTTTATTTCTTTTTCTTCTCTGATTACTGTGTCTAGGACTTCCAAAAACTATGTTGAGTAATAGTGGTGAGAGTGGACATCCTTGTCTTGTTCCTGATCTTAGAGGAAATGCTTTTAGTTTTTCACTATTGAGAATGATGTTTGCTGTGGGTTTGTCATATACTGCCTTTATTATGTTGAGGTAGATTCCCTCTATGCCCACTTTTTGGAGACTTTTAATCATAAATTGGTGTTGAATTTTGTCAAAAGCTCTTCCTTCATCTATTGGGATGATCATATTTTTATTCTACAATTTGTTAATATGGTGTATCACATTGATTGATTTGTGTATATTGAAGAATTCTTGCATCCCTGGGATAAACCCCACCTGATCATGGTGCATGATCCTTTTAATGTGTTGTTTAATTCTGTTTCCTAGTATTTTGTTGAGGATTTTTACATCTATATTAATCAGTGATATTGGTCTCTAATTTTCTTTTTCTGTAGTATCTTTGTCTGGTTTTGGTATCAGGGTGATTGTGGCCTCATATAATGAGTTTGGGAGTGTTCCTTACCCTGAAAAGTTCTGAAGAGTTTGAGAAGATTGGGTGTTAGCTCTTGTCTAAATGTTTGATAGAATTCACCTCTGATGCCATCTCGTTCTGGACTTTTGTTTGTTGGAAGATTTTTAATCACACTTTCAATTTCATTACTTGTGATTGGTCTGTTCATATTTTCTATTTCTTCCCGGTTCAGTCTTGGAAGGTTATACCTTTCTAAGAATTTGTCCATTTCTTCCAGGTTGTCCATTTTATTGGCATAGAGTTGCTTGTAGAGGTCTCTTAGGATGCTTTGTATTTCTGTGGTGTCTGTTACAACTTCTCCTGTTTCATTTCTAATTTTATTGATTTGAGTCCTCTCCCTCTTTTACTTGAGTCTGGCTAAAGGTTTATCATTTTTGTTTATCTTCTCAAAGAACCAGCTTTTAGTTTTATTGATCTTTGCTATTGTTTTTATTTCATTTATTTCTGCTTTGATCTTTATGATTTCTTTCCTTCTATTAACTTTGGGTTTTGTTCTTCATTCTCTAGTTCCTTTAGGTGTAGGGTTAGATTGTTTATTTGAGATTTTTCTGGTTTCTTGAGGTAGGCTTTTATTGCTATAAACTTCCCTCTTAGAACTGTTTTTGCTGCATCCCATAGGTTTTGGATCATCGTGTTTTTGTTGTCATTTGTCTCTAGGTATTTTTTGATTTCCTCTTTGATTTCCTCAGTGATCTCTTGGTTATTTAGAAATGTATTGTTTAGCCTCCATGTGTTTGTTTTTTACGTTATTTTCCCTGTAATTGATTTCTAATCTCATAGCATTGTGGTCGGAACAGCTGCTTGATATGATTTCAGTTTTCTTAAATTTACTGAGGCTTTATTTGTGACCCAAGATGTGATCTATCCCGGAGAATGTTCCGTGTGCCATTGAGAAGAACTGGTAGTCTGCTGTTTTTGGATGGAATGTCCTATAAATATCCATTAAATCTATCTGGTCTATTGTGTCATTTAAAGCTTGTGTTTCCTTATTAATTTTCTGTCTGGATGATCTCCATTGGTGTAAGTGAGGTGTTAAAGTCCCTTGCTATTATTGTGTTACTGTTGATTTCCTCTTTTATAGCTGTTAGCAGTTGCCTTATGTATTGAGGTGTTCCTGTGTTGGGTACATATATATTTATAATTGTTATATCTTGGATTGATCCCTTGATCATTATGTAGTGTCCTTCCTTGTCTCTTGTAACATTCTTTATTTTAAAATCTATTTTATCTGATATGAGTATTGCTACTCCAGCTTTCTTTTGATTTTCATTTGCATGGAATATATTTTTCCATCCTCTCACTTTCAGTCTGTATGTGTCCCTAGGTCTGAAATGGGTCTCTTGTAGACAGCATATATATGGATCTTGTTTTTGTATCCATTCAGTGAGCCTGTGTCATTTGGTTGGAGCATTTAATCCATTCACGTTTAAGGTAATTATCAATATGTATGTTCCTATTATTATTTTCTTAATTGTTATGGGTTTGTCTTAGTGGGTCCTTTTCTTCTCTTGTGTTTCCCACTTAGAGAAGTTCCTTTAGCATTTGTTGTAGAGCTGGTTTCGTGGTGCTGAATTCTCTTAGCTTTTGCTTGTCTGTAAAGCTTTTGATTTCTCCATCAAATCTGAATGAGATACTTGCTGGGTGGAGTACTCTTGGTGGTAGGTTCTTCCCTTTCATCACGTTAAAGTTATCATGCCACTCCCTTCTGGCTTGTAGATTTTCTGCTGAGAAATCAGCTGTTAACCTTATGGGAATTCCGTTGTATGTTGTCATTTTTCCCTTGTTGCTTTCAATAATTTTTCTTTGTCTTTAATTTTTTCAATTTGATTACTGTGTGTCTCGGCATTTTTCTCCTTTGGTTTATCCTGCCTGGGACTCTCTGCACTTCGTGGACTTCGGTGGCTATTTCTTTTCCCATGCTAGGGAAGTTTTCAACTATAATCTCTTCAGATATTTTCTCGAGTCCTTTCTCTCTCTGTTCTCCATCTGGGACCCCTATAATGCGAATGTTGTTGCATTTAATGTTGTCCCAGAAGTCTCTTAGGTTGTCTTCATTTATTTTCATTCTTTTTCTTTATTTTGTTCCATGGCAGTGATTTCCACCTTTCTGTCTTCCAGGTCACTTATCCGTTCTTCTGTCACAGTTATTCTGCTACTGATTCCTTCTAGTGTATTTTTCATTTCAGTTATTGTATTGTTCATCTCTGTTTGTTTGTTCTTTAATTCTTCTAGGTGTTTGTTCCTTAATTCTTCTAGGTCTTTGTTAAGCATTTCTTGCATCTTCTCGATCTTTGCCTCCATTATTTTTCTAAGGTCTTGGATCATCTTCACTATCATTATTCTGAATTCTTTTACTGGAAGGTTACCTATCCCCACTTCATTTCGTTGTTTTTCTGAGGATTTATCTTGTTCCTTGATCTGGTATAAAGTCCTCTGCCTTTTCATTTTCTCTATCTTTCTGTGAATGTGGTTTTCCTTCCACAGGCTGCAGAATTGTAGTTCTTCTTGCTTCTGCTGTCTGCTCTCCAGTGATTGAGTCTATCTGAGAGGCTTGTGCAAGCTTCCTTATGCGAGGGACTGGTGGTGGGTAGAGCTGGGTGTTGTTCTGGTGGGCAGAGCTTTAATCTGCTTGTCTGTGGATTAAATAAAAGTTTAATAAAAAGTTTAATCCACTTGTCTGCTGATGCATGGGGCTGGGTTCCCTCCCTGTTGGTTGTTTGGACTGAGGCGACCCAGCACTGGAGCCTACCTTGCTCTTGGTGGGGCTAATGGTGGACTCTGGGAGAGTTCACACCAAGGAGTATTTCCCAGAACTTCTGCTGTCAGTGTCATTGTCCCCATGGTGAGCCGCAGCCACACCCCACCTCTGCAGGAGACCCTCTAAAACTAGCAGCTAGGTATGATCATTCACCTATGGGGTGACTGCTCCTTCCCCTGGGTCCTGATGTGCACACTACTTTGTGTGTGTCCTCCAAGAGTGGAGTCTCTGTTGAGACTCTGAGTCTCTGAATGCAGTTGAGACTCTGAGTGGAGTCGCACAGACTCTGGGTCCTGTGAAGCTTCGATGTTTTGTGGTTCTAGAAATCCTATAGGAGACGGTCCACAGCAGGTGAAGCTAATGCTGTCATAGAGGTGGTGAAACCAAAGATCTGCAGTTCCGACTAGAGGTGCTGATGTACAAACAGGACAAAATCATCTCATGTGAATGTAGTTCA
This sequence comes from Grampus griseus, assembly GCF_964374135.1. Taxonomy (NCBI): domain Eukaryota; kingdom Metazoa; phylum Chordata; class Mammalia; order Artiodactyla; family Delphinidae; genus Grampus; species Grampus griseus. Next base: position 239,589 of record NW_028133031.1, read on the forward strand.
GGCATGTTTAAAGTGAATGCAGTCATGTTAATGCCTAACATCTTCTATCTTGTGCCTCTCCTCAAGGACCCCCTCCTCAGTTCCTGAGGCTCCTGTAAGTCATGTACAGGGGAATGGAGAGTGGGCTCTGTCCAGTCTGAGCCCTGAGTTACCCTGTGTGTATCTTAGGATACTTTGTATTTCTGTGGTGGCTCTTGTAACATCATCTCTTTCAGTTCTGATTTATTTGGCCCCTCTCTTTAAAAAAAAATACTACTGTTGTCTTTTATTCTTTACAGAAGTTTAATAAGTGTTTGATCTACTACCCTTACTCTATGTATACTTTTTGCCGTGAGATTTTTACTTTTGTTTGTTTTCTTGTTACTGTCAATAATTAGTGAGAATTCTTTTAAGCTACCTTCAACATTGCTTATAAAGCTGCTTTATTAGTGATGACAGAGCTTTAATGGAAGTCGTGTTCTGGTTGTAAATTAGAATGCAATGTGCCAGCAAAAAGCCCCTTAAGTGTATGTCTCATTACTTCTCGTTCTTTTTTTTCCCTTTTTTGCTCTCTTTTTTTTCTTGTTCTTTTTTTAATGTTTATTTTTTATCAGAGCAAATTTGATTAAAATGTTTTGTTTGTTCTAGGTGTGTAAGATGTGGTTCTTTTACACATATACATGTATCTATACTTCTTCAGATCGTTTTCTCATGTAGCTTGTGACACAATGTTGAGTAGTCTTCTCTTGGTATTCCGTAGGTCTTTGGTGATTATATATTTC